>NC_012119.1:585000-605000 GCF_030704535.1 Vitis vinifera | reverse complement strand
GAAAAAGAAAGAGAAAGAAGAGGCTGCTCAGAGAGAGGAAGGGGCAGAGCAGAGTAGGTAGTTCAGTTTAAAATCGGTCGAGTGGTCTCAGTTGGAGATGGGATTGCACGTGTTTATGGATTGAACGAGATTCAAGCTGGGGAAATGGTTGAATTTGCCAGCGGTGTGAAAGGAATAGCCTTGAATCTTGAGAATGAGAATTGGGGTGTCTTTCTTTACAAATTTCTTTCCCTGAAAGTGCTAAGGCAAAATATCTCACCGAAAGGTGGGAGGGGAGCCTAGCGATTCCACTCTACCTGAGCAGTAGGTTGGAAGCCCCCTCACGACTACTATTTGGAAAGTAGCTTGATTGGTTCGAATCCAATTCGTGAGATGGCAGTGATCTTTAGCTGGTCATGGCCATAAGATAGATGCTCTTTTCCTCGGAGCCGTCGATGTCGATAGAAGGAGGTTGAAAGCGGCATTCCTTCCAAATGTTTCGGGGGCAGGCCTTAGGTTCAATTCTTTCTTTCTTGCCTATAGTCATATTACCTTCTTCGTAGGAGTTAAAGCTATCTGCATTTCAGTAGTATCTCATTCACGTAAGAAAATAAAAAAAGTCTGCATGCTTCACAGCCTTCCTTGTCTGAATCCCATTGTAAATGTAAAAGGAGGCTCCCTCATGGGTCTTTGAGGCTATGAGCAAGAACCACATTCCTTAAAGTATACCCGAAAGGCAGCACTTTCTCTAGAATGGGTCAATCAATCAGAAGTTGCGGCAGCAAGTCAAGTTTTGATATAGTCTAGTAAAGGGGCTGGTTTAGAACCAGGTTTTTCCTAAAATGGATAGGCTTGGTCTGACTGAAGCAACTTGATTCCCAGAATGCACTCCTTGAAAAGCTCTTGGCATAGTTTCGACTCTTACTATGACTAAGGGAAGTGGGTAGCCTGTTCAGGGAAGAGAGATGCTTCTTGTCTTTTAATAAGATGATTTTGTCCTCAAAGGGTAGAACCAGGTTAACCTCTATTTAATGAAGCCATGAACTGAACCAATCAACAAAGCCAGTAACGTAACGGCGCTAAAAGCTTTCTTTTTTTATGAAAAAAAAAGCAAGGGAAGAAGTCTATGTTCTATTGGAAGATCCTTCTGTTCCAGCCGGTGCCTATGTCAAAAAAAACTCCTCTCCCCTCCTTTTCATTCACATTCAGACCTTGGTGGTGGCATTTCCATGAGAGCCTTAATCTTAGATGGGTCAAATTCTATATTCCTCTGACTAACCATAAACCCAAGCAGCTTACCGGCTGTCACTCCGAATACGCATTTCTGTGGATTCAGCCTAATCTTATATTCCCGGATTCTGTCAAAGAACTTCCTAAATGCAGGCACATGACCCTCTCCTCGCTCACGGGACTTGATAATCATGTCATGCAAAAGAGTAGTGTCTGCCCTTTGGTAAGTAGCACCAGCGTTATTAAGGCCGAAGGGCATGACAGTGTAAAAAAAAGTCCCCAAGTCCCCCAGGGTGTAGTAAATGCGGTCTTAGTCATGTGCTCAGGATCCATCAACATCGGATTATACCCTTCAAACCCATCTACGAATGACAACAAGTCATTCCAGACTGTGTAGTCGACCAGGATATCGATTCTAGGAATAGGCTAATCATCCTTGGGACAAGCCTTGTTCAGATCTTTGTAGTCTACACACATCCTTCCCATTCCCCTTTGTCTTCGGCACAGGCACAATGTTGGCAAGCCATTCAGGATATTCAACCACGATGAGAACACCCACTTTATAGCTGCTTCATAATCTCCTCTTTTATCGTCCACTTTTTTCACTTTTTAAAAAACCTCAACTTCCTCAGCTTCTTTTTCACGGGATTAGCGTCTTCTGGTCGGGATTCTGTGCTATCTCTGGATCTATCCCAGGCATATCATCGTAAGACCATGCAAACACATCACATCGATGTACTCTTTTAGCAGGGCCCAAAACTGTTCCATTTAAGGGAAGATCAGGGATAATGCGGTCAGCTAACTCATCAAGCTCTATGGCGTCAAGACCTAATTACTCGTCATCTGAAATCTGAATAAAGGAAGAAAGATCAAGGCCCGGGAACAAATTCACCGCCGTATGGCTTACCGGCGAATCCAGGAATTCTCCTCTTGGTGACTGAATCTACCCACGGCAACCCCCCAGTTCTCTCCTTCCCGGTCGAGCTCTCTTAATCGATCGCTTACATTTTGATTTTCATTTCGAATATGGAGTGGCTGCCAGTTCCTGAAGAAAAGCTAAAACCGGGCCCTAGCTTCTTAAAATAGATGAGGCCAGTCGTTGTTTCCATGAAATCCACACCAGAGCATATTACGATTTGTCCCGGAAAGTCTTTTGGATAACGCAGCCATTTCCAAGAGCCAGTAGGAAGATGACAGAAAAGGATACTAATAGATATAACAATTTCAAAACCGGGCTCCCCGGCACAGAATTTGACTTGCTTCACGCTCTACTGAGGAAAAAGTCTGACAGTTATGAATTACTGGCTATGGGCCTCTCCTGCTCCTCAAACCGTCAAATCAGGTCTCATTTTTCCATCTTTCCCTTGCCTGCTATTGCTATTTCGCGTATAGAGGTGAAGACGAAGTCTTCATTTCTCTTTCCCTTTTTGCTGGTGTTTTAGGAAGGGAGCAGGCAGATCATCTATGTAATTAGTTCTAATTAGTTGATTAAATAAGAGCTGATTCAATTAGTAGAATGTGAGAAACAAAGCTAGAGCTGAGCTTTGACTCCTCGATTCAAGAAGGGGGGATAGGAGGAGAATAAGAGGTTGGCAACGTACGAACGTTTTCCAAGCGAGCCGTTGGAGTCTAGGTTTTGCGAGCTAGCCCGTAAAAGAGGCAAGCCCGTATAAAGGTTTAGGTCCAATCATTCTCCCCATGTGCTATCGGGCATAACCGTGGAGATTAGGACATAACTCCCGTTGTTTAAGGGTAAAAGGTTCATGAATGAGGTAGTTAAGAAAAAAAGGTTAGCCGGGGTTGGGATTGGTAACGGACTCGTGCGGAATGCCTAATAGCAAAATTTCTGTAAAAAAATGGTATATACATGAATCGAAAGACAGATAGATATCGAAGTTGGCCAGCGAAGGCGGTTTTTTTAGTACCAGATATACGTATTTCGAATTCTTTTCATGGCAGTTCAAAGGCACGAGAGATAAGGAAAACTGAAAAGCTTCTCAAACCAGAGTAGGAATTCGATCAATTGCTATCAATGCCAGGAGGCAGATCAAGATTCATGGGAACGAACACCTTTTCCGAGAAGAGTAAAGCGAGGGATAGGATAGATGAATAGGAGCGTAGCCTTTATCCGCTTGGAGGGATGAATTTACAATTGAAAAGGCTTAGTTTTTCTCCGGCAAGCTGCTAGGGAAGCATTTATTCCCAAGCGATAGGGCTTGGAGTTCAGATTGATGCCTTAGTCCACTCCGAGATATAAAAAGACTAATAATGGAAAAAGATATGCTCTTGAACTCCAACAGTAAGTTGATCAGTTACTATCGGTAGGGACGGGAGACAAAACTGCCACTGATGGGAAAGCGATAAGAAGCCTGAAAGCGATTCTGACACAAGATACGATGACAGGGAGGGAGTTCAATCAGGAATGGACAGAAAAAAGGCTGCTAGGCTCCTTTCTTTCTCATGGGAGGGGTTCGCATCCAACCCTTATCGATACCCCTAGGACATTTAAGTGAGTCGGGTTTCGATCCGGTTCCGAAATGAGGCGGTGTTACCAATGACTCGATACCCCGCTGCTACCGAATGAAGTTCGTCCTTCCCCCCTTTCCCTATAATAAGATGCAGGCCCCCGTAGATAGATGCCCCATATAGCCTCTCCTCTCCGGGGTTGGGTCGAAAAAAGAATCGAATTGGGTTGAGAGAAGTTTATGAATCGAGTGAAAATGAAAAAGAAAAATCGTAAATAAAAATGGGCAAGTGTGCTTGCTTATTATTTATATTATATTTGAATTATAAAAATACCATAAATATGAAGAAGAACTAAGGCACTTGCTTCGGCGAAACCTTTCTCCGTCGTTACGGAGTTCTTCTGCTCTAATCTCCGAAATCGAAGGTCAGCTGACTGAGGAGTTAGTATTGATTCATGCAAAGATGCTCCTCTGAAGCTAGAGTAAGGGATTGTCCACCTCACCGCCCCGAAGAGCAGTGGCTTTGTTGTTTTGCACGCCTACAGAGAGATATTCCAAAAGTACCGACGCTCAATCGAAAGAAAGAGCAATCAACTATATGCTTAACTCATGCCCCAGGAATCCCTAGACACAGGGGGTACAATAAATTCTTTTACTGGATTGAAAGCAGGGGAAAAGCATATAGCGTGCGGGCTCAGCTCTCGCCCCCCCCGTGACGCTCCCAAACCGATCGCTATCGTTTTCTTGCTTTCTTGTTGTCTTGAATTGTTATAGAACGGCTTTATTTCAGGTATAGTTGGTAGGATGAAGCCTTAGTGGATATAGCAAGTGTGCCGGGAAAGGAGGTGATTGACCTTGGCAGTTCATAACCATTTCTCGTTATAAGAAAGATTCCTCCGATCACTATACATGTGATTGGACTAGTTCATTTCGTTTCTAAAGAACTGAGACTGTCCAGAATCGGGCTAGAAGCACTAATGGCAGTCTACTTGGACCTATAGATAGGTTTATGGACTAGTTAATTATGTTTAACAAGAAGTAGCCTTTCCTTAAGCGTCCGTTCACCTCAGGCAATGAATACGGATTCCCTTGCTTCGTAGACAGGGTTTGTGTGAAATGAGCAGCTTAGTAGGGAAAAGCAAATTTTTTATCTCAACTCAATAGGTCGACCCGAGCCATCGCTATATGGTATGAGGAGTATGATAGCGCGAATAGCACAAGGAGGAAAGAGGGGAGGTGACATTGACTTTTTGAGTTTTCTAAGATTTCCACAGTACTCCAACTACTGCTAGCTGATCCATTCAAAGACCGGGATTCCGGACCTTACTACTCTTATTGAACTACCCAACACCCCTTGCTGTTCTCGCTGCACCATCTGTTGTCCGCTGCTTGGCTTGCTCTCTGGCTATCGGGCTATGCTTGCCGCCGAAAACCGAACCGGATTGAGAGTATGGTTTCCTGGGACTCCATAAGACAAGTACTTCGTATGGTATTTTATCAGCCTTTCCTAATTACTTATCCTAAAAAGGACCTTACCCAAGGGCTCAGATCTAGCCTAATTTCATCCACAAACAATGCCTACCACGGCTTAGGAAAGGACTACTAATGGTGTGGTGTAAAGGCTTAGAAATACAAGCTTATGAAATTCAGGGGGTAGGTAAAAGGGCAAATATTTTCTTTCTAGTTTGACCCTAAAAAGAAAGAGACGATATTTAAAGTTTTATGACCTGATTATGATTGGAACAATTTCAAGTTTAGGGGTCAAATCGGAACTCGGCTAAAGTTCAATGACCTCCAGGCATTTACCGGACTAATACCTTTTCGTCTAGTTCTTCTGGTGCAGGTATTCTATTCCAGTGAAAGCCAAGGTAAGATTGAGTTAAGGTGGGTCTTCTAAGGTTGGAGCGAGGCTATGATTCTTCGATTGCTAGGACTGCTAGCATGCTTAGAGGAATAAGCGATGCCATTGATTCTGTTGGAGGAAGATTCGCAGGATAGAAAATGGATTTTGTTGAAGAAGCTCTTGCTCACGAATCCCTTTCAGATGGAGAATATGCTGTTTAGCTTGGGACTAGGGTTTGTGATCCTTCTCTTAACGGTAGAACAAAAATAACAAAGGAGCTCCCCTAAACAAGCTGCGGAGTGGTAGACCATTGCTTGCTTTAAAGACGGGATGGTAATTTCCTAGGTCAAGATGGGTTCAGTGACCGAGGGTATCAATCTAAAGTAAAGAGCGCTTTCTTATCAAGTAGATTCGACTAGCTTTTACTTTCTTTCACGTCCTTCAGCGCTTGTTGAAATGCTTTATTCTTTTCTTGCTCTACAGCCTTTCTTTCCTTGGTTCGCTATATCAGTCCACTAGGAGACGAAAGAGAAGGAAGAGAGGTGAGCGCTCTTATTAATTTTCTTTCTCGATGCCACGAAAGGTCTACAAAGAAGTAAGGCTGTAGCTCTAGGTTTTGGGCTTGGAGTTCTAGTCCTAACCGATAGAGCAGTCTTGTCTACCTTTTTTGGTATGGAATGAAGGTAGGTGTCTATCTAGTCAGAATTTTAAGAACTTTCCTTTGAAATGAAGTCCGGTCAATCACTCTTACTTTCATCCCCGGGTCCAGGGTCATAAATTGTTACATCTCCGGAGATCAGTCCGGGTCCTTAACAGAATGAATATAGCCTTCTCAGCTATAACTGCTTTAACGGCTGTAAGTGCTATAAGCTGTTACCAGCTGGAAAGGCTATTTGCTTAACACTTGGAGTTCGATGTAGGTAACGATGTGCTCTAAGGGAAAAAATGCATTCTCTATTCCCATCCCGAATCTACTTATCGATACTAGTACAATCCAGTTCTTTCAGTAGGAGATGGCGATTGCTTGCCGGACAAGAGAGAGGTTATAAAATAGCTTGCTTGCGCTGGGCCCTGTTCACTACATACAATAGACCAGTGACCGTACTCGAGCTTTTTGCCTCTTCCTTTGATTGTGTTCCTGACCAGAGCAGACCAAAGAAGTGACGTGACCAGCTGACCTGCTTGTATGCCTGTTTCCGGTTGCTGTTCAAAGGGTAAAAGGACATAGGAAAGGGAATAGGTTAGAGACAGAGGTTAGGGACGGTTACGAGTGCCTGTTCTGGTTCTTATGAGTAGAATAAGAGGAGTTTCAATATTAGGAAAGGGATAAAATTGACTATTTAGGTTCTTAACAAAGGAGGCCCGGACGTGGGAAAGCAACAGTAAATAACAAGTGGACGTCAGCGGTGAATGCATTTACATTCATTGTAATATATTCTTATTCCCTTTGGGTGGTATACAAAGGTGGTTTATCTCGAGAGATGGATAAGGTAGCATGTCTAACTAATTGAGGAATTGCGACTACTTAGTCAAATCCATTCCCATATAAGACTAATGTCCGGAGATGGCTTGTGACTTGTATGGGTGGCAAGATGAAACTGACCATGCTCAACTTCGATCTAGTAGGGCATGTCTTTCTTCGTTCAATGCTTTGCCGGTCAAACATTTAATTAATATAGGCTGATGTCTTATAGTACAAGGGAGAAATAGGGGACTATAGGCTTACTTAAGAAAAAGATAATGCTTCCGACAACTGATTCAATTCCTTCAACAAAGAGGGCATTTGGCCTAACAGTGGATTCTTCCATTCTATGTGCGAGGAGGCCTAGCCTATTTGAACTCCGGATGCGAGAAAGTCTTATTTCAGGGTATTCTCCATCTATAATATATAGAGCATATTCTGATTCAATTGCGCTAACAGCTCCAATAGCCCGGTGGTAATGCCGATAGCTCTTCTTACATGAATTGCTTTAGGGATTGGATTTTTCTTCCTTTATCTTCGAGGCGAGACATATTCATATTATCCGATATGCCACTAGCTCCTAGAAAGATTCTTGGAAAGAGCAGGGAAGGGGCGTACTATATATTATAGGCATTGGTCTTCGAAGACCCTAGGGAGAGTGAAGAAGGAATGATTTGACTCCTATTAGCATTCCAAGGTGCCAAGGCAGTAGCACGCTTCTTAGATAGTAGGAATGCCTTTGACCAGTCATCTCTTCTTTGACAGTCTTTGAATAGCCCTAGTTCGTACACAAGGGATGTCCTTCTTAGTAAGCCTTCTTCTTAGTCTAATGCTTTCAAGACTCTTTCTGCTTTCAAACTTTCTTGCTCACACTCAAGTAATCCGATAGAGTAGCTCTCCATAGGTCAAGTCTCCCCCTCAGGAGAGTAGAATGCAACTACAACTGCCTTCAAAGCCTTACTACTACTGTCAGATCGAGGAAAAGAATGATAGCACCAATAGACCTTTTACGAGAAAAGCCCTTTAAAAAGGGCTGTTCGCTTGGAACGGTAAGATCAGGGAGATCGGAGGGATGACCGTCTTCGTTCGCTCCACCACGTGTTAAGCATATGGCGACTGTGACTGCTATTACAGATCATATGGTAACTCAAATTAAAAAGGACGAGAAGGGGAAAGCTTATGGATTGTCTGGGATTGGGATCGAGCACTGATTCACTCCCCCTCTTAAGCCCCACGCATCATTTTTCTTTTCAAGACACAAAAAAAAAAATAAAGAATTCTGTTTTATATCTACGCTCAATCGTGGACGTTTGAATAGAGTGATTCCGATCATTGCGTAAGCCGATCCGATCAGACTCTCAGTGGAATCGTATGAGAAAGAATCTTTTTTTCATTATAGAGTGAAGACGATTCTATCACACTCTTCCTCGTCTTATAAATAGTCTTCTGTTCCAATCAAAAGGGAAGGCAGGGTTTTTTATATAAATTCTTCCATCTAGTTTTAGCGAGCGATAGGCACTCGAAGAATCATCGTTCAAGGAAACATGGGTTATAGCGAAGAATTATGGCCAACGAAAGGAAATTGGTCACTGACAAGAACTACATCCCTTCGGCTTGCGTGTGGTTCCCCTTCTTGTCAATTTGGAAGTGAAGTCAAGGAAAGCAAGTCAGCTCTCCAATTCATTTTAAAGCAGTTTTCTTTCCCCAGGTAAGAGGTAAGGACTCTTTAAAATGGACAAGCTTCTTTCTTTCCTACGGGGATTTCCTGTTTTCTTACCTGGCTTAATCTTGCGTATTCTCTTTTGGCCCCCTCCTTAAATTAAGAAAGTAAAAGAAGCAAGGCTGATTTCAAATCAGATGGATGGCATTCGCATTAGAGTGTTAAGGCGTTGGGAAAATAATTAATAGAGATTGAGCTTAAGCGAGCTAGCCAAGCCTTGACCCTTACAGTAAGTGGGACAAAAGTGGAAGTGGGTAAGGAAAACTCCGTCTATTCCTAAAAGAAAGCCCCCAGCTCCTGAACAAGCTTCTGACGGAGGAGTGGTAGAAATGGTGTCAAGGGAAGGGGTACCCGTTCTAGATAATCGAAAAGAGTGGAAAAAGACGATTATCCATCAAGGGGAAGCAACTAAAACACGCATCAGGCGAGTAAGGTATAGGAGAAGAACATACTAATTATTTAAAAATAAGCCTGGAATAAAGAAAGAAAGCTCCTAGCTAGAGAGTGATGCTCCTAGCCTTACATAGACTTATGCTCTTCTCTTAGCTTAGCGCGCTCTAGCTTGATGCTCTTAGCCCACCTACCTTCTTTCTTGGCTTACCGAGCTCGAGTACACCCGCTCCCTACATTCATTCTCTTTTATAGTCTGATCATGGCATATGTAATGCTCATCTATTCTATAGTCAAAGCCATCCTTAGCAACGTGCCCCGGTTGTCATTTTGTCTTTGTGTGTCTGAATGGGACCTTTCCTCGTGAATTGCCTTCTTCGATCGAGGCATGATCAGGGGCAGGATTTCACTCTTGTACGGTACCAGCACGGGCCCTTTCTCCATATGGGTAATCCTTAGTATACTCAAAAACTCCGTTTGGTGGGTATGAAGTCAAGACCAAAATCTCCTCTTTTCGGAAGAGCGTGAAAACTTATTAACTATGGCTTGGTAGGGAAATGGGACCTTCCGACCCCTTGGGGCCGGGTACTTGGGATCAGAAAGGCTTAAGCTTGTTCTACGCTTTAAAAACTGAGCTTCACGGCGATCCTCGAATTAATTGGGAGGAAGCACCTCTTCAAAGCTACGTGAGTGCGGAACATGCTCTCTTCTTGATCTCATTAGCATAGGCCGTTGAGTCGACGCCTGCCATACCAACAACCCCGAAAGGATCAGTCCCAAGATGTCATGTCATTGATGAGTACATCAAGTTCGCGCTAGAAAAACAATACTCGTAGGGGCAATTCCCGCTTAGGTGTATCTACTTTGGATATATACTAAAGAAAACCAAACCTTACTATACAAGGGGCTTGAAAGCAGGAATGAAAGCTAAGAAAGGCCCCCTTCTCGGGATAGGTGGGCTCATCCGGACTACGTTTCGCCGGGATATTTTCTCTATCTATTCTATGGTGTATGACCAAGGTGTCCTATGACTACCACTTGAACGAGTCAATCGGAGGAGCGATCGCCGCTGCGGACATCTTTTGAATTGAAATAGAAAATGCCAGACCCTAAATCCATTTTTCTTTTTTGAAAAAAGGCTTCGAGAAACCGCCTTTGACAGTGACCAGAGGCCATCGGAACAGATCTCTCACTGGTATACCGAAAAGCAAAACAAAAAGAATTCATCCGAAGCGGCCGGTTCTCCCCTTTCTCAGTAGGGAACAATCCGGCCCGACATCCAGAAGTGTTTTGATTTCGGACATTGGACCGAAGCCTTTGCGCGTATAATTTCCATATATTGAGATGGATGAAGGGCTTCCGGCAAAGCACCAGGGGGTAGCTCCCGCACCCATTCCTGTACACATACACATGTCGGCGTAGGTAGCTGTGTCACGCTAAGTAACTGATAGATTCTCTCTCAATTTTATTGCCTTCCAGAGGTGTCTCTTTTGCAAAGAGGTTTGTTTTCTCTCCGGTAGTCAGTACTTGGGATCTTAGTTCTACATGATGCCGGAATTGGATCTACTATTAAGTATTGTTAAAGGACAACTGATTAAAGTCTGCAAAGATGATTCAAGCTTTCGTGAGTGGTTATGCCGGCATTTCCCCTTATCTTATTTATTCCTTACCGGATTCCATTCTTTCGGTTAGGAAGGATCTGTTTAATAAGAAGCAGCTATATCATCCGCAGCAGATCTTTTCGAAGAAAAAGCTATTGATGCTTTTGGACGTCTTTCCTTGGCACGAAGGCTATAAGCATCGATCTTGCCTTGGTGTTGACCCAAGGAGCGGTAGACGAGGCTTTCTCTGTTCACGACTCCGGTGATATTGAATTTTTCTTTGGCTTTAGCTGGGCACCTTGGCACTAGGATGTGAAGCTGTGAACAAAGAGTCTCTTGTCTCTTGTTAGACTGCTCTGGCTCGGTACTCTGTCGATTGGGTCTGAGGGTTGTTCCATCCACTTGGTCTTCTTTGTACCGTACCTAGAGAAAGGAGAAGATCGAATTAGCTCTGCTAAGGAATCGAAAGCATCCAATCAGCTAAGAGCATCAAATCAAACTCACAGGCTATAGACTGTGCCTTCCCGATCATCTATTGTCTCAGAAAGCCATAACCCGGCAAAGTCAGCAAGGAGAAGAATTCATTCCGAAGAAAGTAAGGCGGGCGTGAGAGCTTACTCCGCTGTTGGTGGTTGACTAAGTCTGTTGGAAGCAGTTTCAGAGTCGGTAGCTTCGATTGCTCAAGTGGAATCCGTTGAGTTTGCTGCTAACGTATATAAAGAAGTAGTAGTTCCCGGTTCAGGGCCATGAATAAGAAAGGAAAGTACCTATTAACTAGCTTCCTAGAGGCTATCCTAAGAACGATATATATACTATAATAAGGAGTACCCTCCTTCACAGCGAATTCGATAACACTTTCCAGAGACTTGATGAATGAACGAAGGCAAAGGCACACTTAACCTTGAAAGCGGATGGTGTGAAGACTACAAACTATGACTACTAAAAAGTGGAATGAAAGAAAACTACTGATTTGATTAATCTAATAAGAAAACTACAAAAAGACAAAGTAAATGATACATTCTGGTTCAATGTTATGAGAGGCGAACTCAAGAAAGAGTTGTCTTGCAATATTTATAGATTCAGACAAGGAAAGAGCCAAGTAAAAGCTCCTTGGGATAGGGTAGTGTCTAAAAGACACTTGTCTCCTTCTATTCTAATAGGCTGATGGATAACCGCCCCCTATTTGAACCTTGGATCTGATCCTCTTTGGTAACCGCCGGATAACTGATTCTCTGAGGAATTATCCGCTGTACGTGACTCCACGGTAACCTGCGGGTAACCACCATACCTCTGACTCCGCGAAGAGTCATCTGCTGCATACCTAAGACTCAAGATATGACCTTTGGAGCCTATAGGAGCACCCTCCAGTCTCTCCTGGAGCTTATTGATGGCTCCACAATTGAGTCTCGGTATTCAAGAGCCTGCTGACGTGGCGGCTCTAACATTCATCATGGGACAATCCAATATCCATACGTGGATGGGATATTATTGGTGTACACAGAAAGATTAAGAATCTCGTTCCCGCGGAATCTATTTCTGCCCAACCTACGGCAGAGAAGAATCCTATCATTTCTGCTACTCCGCTCAAGCCAACCTATTCCTTCCCCACGAACCTTGGATTATTATCCCAAGAGGGGGCCCCGGGCATAGTATAAAAAGGGCTATAGGCCGCTACCTGACTTCCCCGGACCTGAAAGCTCAATCTCCTTTCGTAACAACTTCCCTGGTATGACCTTCCTGAAGAATAGAATCCCAATCGTTTGAATCTAAACCTGAATCGGGAAACCTTTTTTTAGGGAAACTTCCCCTTTTTATACACCTGCCGGTCCGGTAACAAAGCCTGTCAACCAAGAGCGGAAAGAAGAACTGAAAGGTCACCTTTTTCGTTGTTAACCCTAGTTCTTTCGTCTTATTTTCCCTCCGGTATGAATCCTTCCCAACCCATAATGATGTTGCTTTTCCCTCTCACCAAGGGAGTCTTTGTTTCCCTTCCCATCGAGACAAGTTTCCCTTACCCGAATATCCAGTATGGGTTCCGGGCTTGACCGTAACGCTTTTGCCTACGCCTGTTGTTTAGCTTCCTACCCTGGTTCGCTTAGCTCCAGTACTCCCTTGGTTTATCTGCTTGAGGCTTATCGTCTTCTTTCTCTCATCCAGCAAACGAGTCTTAGAGCTATGAGTTTCAGAGTGAGATAGCCGTCTAAGTTTGAATGCTTACCTATTTTCATGCTTCCCGAATTGGAATAGCAGTCAATCTCAGAAAGCAAGTAATTTCTATCCGTACTAGTCAGTCATATGAAAGTTATCAAATTGGAGAGTATGGAAAGAAGCATCGACTGTAAGCGTTCTATCTTCATAGTCAAGATCTTCATCACCTCTGTTACAGAATGAATAGGGTAAATCAGTCTATCGCCTTCCTTACACTCTACCTTCTAGTTGATTCAAGCAAGAAAGGTCAGTCTATTGACTTGGGTACGAAAGATAGCTATGATTCGCATCAAGGAGGTATCAGAGCGGGAGTTGGTGAATCCATTACCGAGAATAAAAGAGCTCAGTTTTTTGTACCAAGCACGGGGTGCTTCTTTGAGACCGTAGATAGACTTGCGAAGCTTAAAAAAATGTATTCATAACACTGTTAAAACTCCCTCTACCAGCGGATCTAACTCTCTCTCTTTCTAAATATTATTATATTATTACACGTTCGGGATCTTCAAATGTATGTCGTAAGTAATGTTCGAAATCGGAGGAGTTTTCTTCTCTTTAATACTTCCTTAAAGGTGCGAAGCGAAAGCCTTTTAACCATAGTTTGAATTTCCTCCATATCTATAGGGATTCGCAGTTAATCATTCCCGTGTGCAATCTAATTTATCTCTCTGCATTTAGCTCTAGAAAGATTGTCGTAAAGTGATCACAGAACTTTCATACAACCGGGGTAGTTTCAAAGGCTTGAAGGAGCGTAGCCTTATTCAAAAGTCCTAAACCGTATTCTTGCAAACAACGTCTTTGTCCACCTTATGGCTCCTTTACCTTTCTCATCTCTCCCTTGGTGTGTGGGTGTGGATTTCATCGATGACTCGAATTCCCCCTATCCATATTATAGGGGGATGGTGGCATATCAGTGATTTGATTGCCTTGGCTGGATAAATCTCAAATTCATTCTCCACTATAGAGCTGTCAAATCAGAGTACGGAGGTGCGGCTGCGGCGAAAGAAGAATGCTTTTTTTTGTATGTAATATACCCCAAACCAGGCGCATTCCTTACTTCTTTTGGGAGTGGCATCGGTCCCGTTCATGCCCTGGAAGAAGATCAATTTCACATTTATGAGCCGAGTTTACACGATATTATGATCATCCGGTATTATAGGTAAATTAACCCTATATCAAATATAGTATATATATATATATATTAAAATATATATATATATATATATATAGCATAAGTGGGAGATGGTAGCCACCATGAAGTAGGTGGGGAGGGAAATTGATTCGTAAGTACGTGCAGGAGGTGCGGATTTCTGGTGAATGATGATTTGGAATAGCCAACTGTAGTAGTAGGCAGAACAGGGTCGGCGGTTGAGTTAGGCGCTTTCGCTTCTTCGGTTTCCGATTTTTCGCTTTCAAATAAGATATCTTCTACTGGTACGTACCTCGCTTTCTGGTACGTCCGTTGAGTTCTTTTTAGAGAGGAAATTCCTTTCATCTTGATCTCCGGCCAACCGGTCTTCTGTCCAATCAAATATCCCGGTCGAGCTGTATTGGGCAAACGCTCATCGGTCTGCTCTGTCTTCTTCATCCGTCCGTTGGTTGTTTAGCTAGGGAAGTTGATTCGATCTATTGGAAATTTCTCCTTAGTGAGAAGGTGTCTGAAATGTCTCTCATGGGCCAGTCCTTTCCAAAGTCTCGAAAAAATGCCTCATTTGCTATGGATTGAATGATACTTTATATTTAAAATATAGTGTTACATTTTTTATTTCGATTTCCTGCTTCTGCAAAGGGTGGAAAAGGCTCATCCGCTCTCTTCGGTTAAGCTGTCCACGACACGAATACCTCTTTCCTCTAAATATCTATTTCCCTTTTCCCGGTCTTTTGTCCTGTAACAGCAGTCGCATCTGGAATATCGAATCTAGCTCTTAGCTGGTCTGGTTCAACCCCTCTTCTGTCTGATGACAATCGGGAATACCTTGCTAGCGAAGTAAGCAAGAAAAGGGATGCCATTAGTTTGATTAAAAGGCACACTTCTATTTAGGAAACTGGAATTCCTTTAGTAAGATAGCTCATGAGTGACGCTTTCAAACCAGTTCCTGATTTCAGGAGTTTAGGAGTGCATATGAGTTTATGAGTGCATGAGTCAAGGTGCGCTTCTCTTCCAATCGAATATATTCTATTAAAGCAAAGCCAAGAAGAGAAGTATACCAGTTTGATGTTTCAAAAAAGTAAGTGGTTGTTAACCACCGAAGTCTAGTTGATGTTATTGATTAACTGTCTATCAATCTCATTCTATTCCATATTCTTTCTACTATTGATTCAACCTCATACTGCTCTTATAAGGCATAACGTAAACCTTGTCCTATTCCATGCTTCTGATTCAATTCCTGGTCCGCCCTCTTGTACTGATGTGCTTCTCTTCTATCTGGAAGCTGCGAATCCTTAGCCGTCGGGGAGTATCACACCGAGATCTAATCCTGCTTTCGTTGGTTATCTTCGACTGATGTGTGTGGTTCATTCTCACGAGAGTAGCCCACGTCCAATGACTCTTTGAAAGCGCTACGCCCCTGTACAAAAAAGGAAAGCCTTGCCTGCTTCTAATTGGGTTTGGCATTATATTCTAAGGAGCAACTTCCCCGTAGGCTCGATTCGGTTCCATCCTATACCTTCTATCCTACGTCTTATCACTCGGAATCGCATTCTATCACACTGGTGGTACTTCTTGTTGAATTAAAAGATTGGATGAGTCTTTCTGTACCCACCCGCCACCCCTGTTTGAGAGTGATTAAATATCAATAGGGGAGCCTCCTAATAAGGAAGTTGCTTCTTGGAAAAGCCTTTTCGCTGCCAAGCCTTTATCTTATTTGGTCGGGCAAGAATCCATCTCGGTTTAAGAATTCACCCAATTGGGACATCCATTCAGAACCTGAAACCATTACCAACGAAAAAAGAAGGTGTTATAAAGGGGCTTCGAAAGAACTCTTGAAAGAGGAAGGGCGAGCGAGCCTGTTAAGCTGCGATTGAGCCTAAGTCTTTCCAAAAAGGGTAAATTGATAAGTTCCCATAATAATACCTTTCTCATCGAGAATTTACAACAACTGAAACTTCAACTGATGCCCACGCCAAACGAGATAACTCAGTTGGCTTAGGATTCGTAATGATCTGGAACATCGGTTCAAGTCTTCTTTCCCGACCCGATTCCTTCCTTGGCTGTCATTTGCATATAACTAGCTAATGCTGCTGGGAATGCCCTTGGCGGATTCTATCTTCTCTTGGTGGAGTAACTTGCTTACAGTGCTTTAGGGCTCTCTCCACACAGGGCGTCAGTCGTGAATCCTATATATGCCTATATAAGAATATGGAAGGGGATTATCAAGTGGAAAAAGACCATTCGATTCGCCTTGACCGGATCACATAGCGTTAGCGGAGCGGTAAACTTCGCAGCAGGAGCAGTCTTTTACTTTACTACGGATAAACCGCGTTCACGTGGTCGGAAAAAAAAAACCAACCTTGCTGCTCGCTCAACGCGCGTTAAGTACTCCTCTATCGCGCTTGTGGAGCCTTTTTGAGTTGAGCTTAGCAGGAGCTTATCCGCTTCGGCTTCTTCTGCCCCCTAAGAAGAAAAACCCAATCAATCAATCAATCAATTAATGTGAAAGCAAGGGGGTAAGGGTAACGGAAAGATGAACTAGGGAAATTCATTCCGAGCTATGAAAAGGCCAGGTTCAAGAAAGCGGGCTAGGCCCAGAAGAGCTCTGATCCACTGAAAGACCCCAGGAGAGGCTTCCATCGCGCTGTTCAAGCTATCGTCAACCTTTACATAGGGCACGAGCGGTCTAAAAGGAGAAGCCCTTAGTTCAGTAGAAAGGAAAGACCTCTAATAAGCTTTCTTCTACGTCCTGGAATTCAGTTCTTTTCTCTATCTGCTCAGGAGAAGTGAAAATCGAGTGATCGGAAGAAGGAGCGGAGCGTCATGGAATAGGTAAATAGCCTCAACTAGTTTCCGTAGCGAACCGGTCTAAAAGTCAGGTTGTTAGGGGCTATCGGTCAATGAAAAGAAATGCTCTAAAGAAAGCTGAAGTGTGAAAGGAAAAGCAGTACCAATCCGCTAAAAAGCTTCAGTCGTAGCTAGCCCATCTTCGACGTAAGAACCGATTGATGAGCAGAAAAGATGAAGTAAGGTGCGGAGCGGGGATTCTCTCTTTTAATATAGCACAGAATAAGTAGACAGAACCAGGGGGAAGAAGGAGGGGAAGGGAAGGGACCGAGGGGCTAGAGCAAAGCAGGAAAAAAAGAAAAACCAAAAGGAAGGGTTCACTGAAGGGTGCCCTGAAGAGGAGAGTTGGGGCATTTTCACCATGAATGAAGGTTCTCGAAAGCGAGTGAAAGTCACCCTACCCTAAAGGGGAACGAAGACTCAGAGCAAGCATGAGAAAGTATACGATAGCACCATCTCTTCGCACTATGGGAGTTCCTTCTACTTGACCGGCTTATTCGTATTTGAATTTCCAGCCCCTCTATTGGTATTGTCGCCTTCCAGCCCGCCCTTGGGTTCCTGCCTTCTATTCACATAACATAGCCCTTCTTCCTTCAACGGCAACCGCAGGGGATATTCTAACAAGAGAAAGAGCAGCTCCCATTCCGACCGCGAGGTGTGAACTTATAAATGAAGCAGTTGATGCCCTGATCCCGGGAATAAGAGAACTTTCTCTTCCAGGTATTCACTCATCCCCTTTCAGTGGCAAGACTGAGTAGATAGCAGAAGTTTTTTCATTCCGGATCTTTGTGAAGCTTTCCCATTAGGGGTGTTCTCACCTGTGCTGTGCTATCAAGAAGAAGGAGCCATTTCCCTGGTGTAGGCTAAGCCAGAAAGAGAGAAAGAGAAAGAGAATGCTAAAGACTAGTTAAAGAAGAAGGCGAGCTAGCAGATGAGATAAGCGTAGAAATTCACCCGAGTAAGGCCGACTTCAAGTGGGTTTTTCCCGTTAAAAGAACCGCCTTCAAAGCGGATTTCCTCTTGCTTCGCCGGAGGGCGGGACTCCTAATATAATGCTATTCGGCAAATCTTCTTCTCTTTACTTAAAGTAGAATAAGAAGAAATCCGTTACTATGTCAAAAAAAACTCCTCTCCTCTCCCTCAAAGACAGGAATTGGTACTGGCACACTGAACCGAGACTAGTAAAAAAAAGGGGGCTATAACTAGTTGTAGCTAGCTAGCGCGCAACGGCGGAAAAGCCAGCAACTTGTTAGGAGTAGGTTTTGGCTTTCCTCTGTGAAGGACAAAAGTCTTTCATCAACTGCTATTGAATTTGAATCCGCTGTGAGGGATTCAGCTGATTGAACTAAGATTAATATGTCCATCATCGAAGACGACGCAGGTGGTATCCTTATCCTAAAAATAGAAGAAAGAAATGCCGCATCCGCTTTCAACGAAGAGGCTCTTTGCCACGAAGGAAAGGGTGCCAGTTGCTATGGAATCTCCTGCTAGCCTTGTCAAAGATTTTTTGTTCAATCAGACGATGTTGGAAAGAAGGACATAACAAGTACTAGTTGAGCCCTGACTGTTCTCCTAACCGGTGTCAAAGTAAGCGCCCTTTTCCTACCCGCTTACTGCTCGAGTAGGAGTTCTTGGAGATGAAAAGAGAGGAATGAGATCTTCTTTCAACGAGGTGGGGTGGGGCTGGTTAGAGCTTGACTATTATGCCTTCCATTTTTGGCTTCTTCCTAATCTTCTTATTGCATTGCGCTTTTATACCTGGAGAAGGAGGCTACGGAATAGTTGCTTGGCCCGTCCGTTCTATTCTTCTTTCGAAGACGAGACAACCTAACCAGAACTCTTATTAAAAACCTAAACCGTATCCGGTTTCTTATTCAAATTCTGCCTGTGATGATTCCTCATCTTATGTGGCATCCGTTGTTGCCTACCGTTGATTCAATAGTCTCACTTGGCTCCTTTCTTTAGATCATGGACTCCATTTCAACATCTCGTATGTGCTTCAATTGTCACAACCCCAGTAACTATTAAAAATGAAGAAAGGGCAATGAGTTTTGTTAGTGCGTGCCCATCCTATATCTTCCTATAGTCTGATTCTTTTCTTAGGTTTAGGTTCAAGTGTATAAGCAACCAAGTCAGTTGGAAAGGGTTTTGGGTAAGACAGAAAAAAAAAAACTCGACCTCGAAGGAAGCCTGCCCGACAGAACTATGGTTAAGCGCCTTCCCCCGAAACCGACATAAAGAAGGAACCGGTCCCCATGTCCCAGAGATGGATATGATTTTGATTGATTTGACGGACTCTTTAAGAGCCTTTTGAGCTCTTCTCTTCCCAAGCCAAACGTTGCATTGCCTTCGTCCTTACGGTAAGGCTGTTCATAGAGGGTAATTGAAGACTGCTTTTCCTCTCATTATTAGAGAGTGTCCAAGGACCCTTCGAAACCTTGAATGAATACCCTGGTCTGCACCACTAGATGGATGGAGAATTGCTAACTGGATAACATCTGATTGAATCCCCTATGAATGCCTGCCTTTCATGAATTCCCCCCCTTAAAGGCTGGAGTTGATCAACGGATACTGCTAAACCCTTAGTCACTGGACCGATCCCTATCTATGGTCGAATTGATTGGCCATATGAATCAAAAAAATCCCCTGGCCTATCTTGATTTCGAGGGAATGAAACTTTCCCAAAGAAAATAGAAAACGGATGGGCATTGATTTTTTTCTGCCTTGGACTGGCTGGTCATCCTGTCTTTAAGGCTGAGCGATAAGAAGAGTTTTTTCTTATCGGTGAGTCGATGCGCTGCCCCTCATGAACTACTATTCTTTCTTTTCTGGTTGCGGGTCGCTCTTTTTCGCCCGACCCTCTTTCATCCGAAGGCATCGTAACATATACATCAACGATCCAATAAAAGGAAAGATTATCCATCCCTTCGACTCTTCTTCTCCTATCCCTCAACTGCTCAACTAGATGGGCGGAGGATAAGGCATTAAAAAACCGTTGATATGTGGGGCGATCGAACCGACTCATCTACAACTCATCTTTGGCTTGTGGAGTGCTCTCTTTATTCTGTGTTCTTTGATTTCTCTCTTCTTTCGAATGGCAGACGCATT
>NC_012119.1:575000-580000 GCF_030704535.1 Vitis vinifera | reverse complement strand
TGAACGGTGCGCTCTCGCTCTTTTGATACACAAAGGTGCGCTCTCACTTTCTCCCTGGGACAAAGCAGTGCGCTCACTCACTGACTGCTTGTTGTCCTGATAGGGTAGCTTCTTCGCATCTTTCCCCTGTCCGAAGTGGATTGGCAATACCAATAAATCTCACCGAACAAACTCCTTGTCAAAGCCGTAAAGCCATGCGTCTTCGACCAACCAGGACCTGCCTATAGCGTTTGGGTGGCGACCTACTAGCGTAGTAACAGAAAGGCATCGACGTGGGCACTGAGACTTGTGTTCCATCACTAAGAAAGGGATTCTCGTTATCTAAGTCATTCCCATTGGCAGGAGGCACGCCAGCATCTCTACAAATTCGTCGAGGAGAGTTTTTCACTAAACTTGAAGGAAAAAAGATTGATTCATCGCCCGGAAAAGAAGAGAAAAGAGCCCTTCTCTTTCTAGCCATTCCGTTACGAGACTTCTCAACCGCCTTGACAGCACCAAGTTGACTTGCCGCTCGACCCAATCTTGCGATTTCCGATGATGAAACCAAGAAGGACTAGACTGATTCGACTGCTCTCACTGGCTCAGCTGCTCGATAGGAATAGGAAACCGTTCCAACCACTTCCACTTATGCGGGACATTCACTCTCAAAAGCATGATCGTCACTCTAACTCGCGCCAAATGCCTCTCATAGTGCTAAAGCCCTCCCGCCCTAGTTGCACTATTCCACCTACCTAATCCCGGTTCACTAGGGGATGATCCTGCCATCGTGTGCCCGGTTTTTTGTCTTGATTTCCACCAATTGAACGAAAAAATAAGGAGAAATTCCGGATAAAAAAAGGATTAACGAAAAATAAAGGGAGCAATTCCCCCAGAAAGAGTAGAACCTTAGTTACCCGCAGGTCATAAGCTGGTAACCAGTGGAAGAGCAAGAACTGAAGGCTTACGAACTACTGAAGTGAACCTAAAGCACCAGCAAAGGAAAGTGATTCTCAAGTTCTTCCCGCAGCGAAGAGCATTGCTTAACCGTAGTAAGAACTAGATTATTCATCCAACTAAGACCGATTTCACTTATACACGAAGGAAATGGGAACTAGGCTTCAAAGGCAGACTGGACAGGAAGTCGAGCTAGCTAACCTTTCGAGAGGAAGGAAATACCTACACCTAAGGACTTGCTTTTCGGAAGTAATCCAACAGGTGTCATCAATAGAATATATATTATGAAACAATTTATACGGATGGATTCTATTACAACGGAAAGTAGTTCTGTTAACAACGGGGCTTTAGTTCCCTACACTTCTTGAAGCTCCTCTACCTATGGTCGAGCTGGCTGATTGAAAGAAGAAGGGCCAAGTAAACAAGCAGCAGCCGGATGCGCGCACTAGCTAGAAAGCCCCTTTCGGCACGCCCTTCGTCCAATAGTCCTATTGTCAGGCTTTCGTAAGTTCCTTTCGGGCTATGATCTCATGAACCTGTGCCCTCATCGAGAGAAGACTTTCCAAGGGGTTATTTCCGATAAGCCTTTGTTTAAGCCTTTTTTGCCTCCCTTTCTTCATCCCCGAAGTAAGCACACTTTCCCAAGCTTGAAGCAGGAATAGGAATAAATGAAGCCCATATAAGGGCTCTGGCTAGAAGGCCAGGCCTAAGTTCCATTGTCCCATGCATTAGCCACAAGGCACCCGAAAGAGTCTTTCATCCACTGTCCGCTAATAGAAAAAGTACTTGCTTGACGCGCCCAGTCACATACCAGTAGCAGTAGTAGGACCTGCACCATAAGCTAGGGGAAATCAGCCAGGAGCTCTTATATATATATTTAGGATCTTTAACTGCTTTCACTGGTTTACTAGTCAAAATTCAGGTTCTAGTTCGATGTCCCAATGCTTCAAAGGAGAGGAGGAGAAAGGGCTTTTTTTCATCTTTAAAGTTCAGATTTCAAAGTAAGATTGAAAAGTGAAAGTGAAAAGTGAATCTTGAAAGTGACAGTGCAAGTTAATAGTGAGCGTTCAAGTTAAGCATGGGAAGCGAAAGTTCAGGCACTGATTGGCGTTCTTCAGCCATTGTCTCCCGAATCCAACACTCATATGAAGGGGAAACACTGGGCGAACGACTGCGCCTATATATCTCCTCTCATTGGCCGTTTGACGAAGCCTCCAAAAACCTAACACACTGGATTTCCCCTCACCCAAAGGGAAGATGAATTCCAGGGTCTTTCAGGCATATCCGGGATTGCAGGAACATCCGGAACTAACCCGAATTGGCGAAGAAAGCGTGTGGGGTAATAGGCTACCGCCCCATGCAAGCCTGCAAGAGGAAGACCTTCATGAATGTCATAACCGACGATGGGGTCGTCATGAAGCCAACGGCATTTCCACACAATGGACTCCGCGTTTCAAGCCATACGATAGCTTCAGATTCAGTACGGATAAAGGGGTTCGGATTGAAGTGCAGAATGCATTCGGTTAAGTTGGTCCGATTAAGGTACTGAGATGGGAGAGGCTCATGAATCCCAAAGTGCTCGCGTAACCATATCTGTGCAATGCAGGGAAAATGCCTCGTCAATCCCTTGGGCAAACAAGAGGCTTTGCAGCTAGTCCCAGAAGATTTGTGGAAGGAAAACAGGGCAGATATAAAAGAGATGGGACCAAACCTGAAGGATGGCACCTGAACCAGAGAAAGGCCTAGTCACGCCGTTCAACCAAAGATTCAAGCCACGCAAGATCTCTGCAAGCACAAACGGCACTAGAGTTCTCCCAGCCCTGAGCTCATCAATCAGTAGCAAAAACGCAGGGTTTGCAGAGCCACTATGGAAAAGTAATTCGCACATGCAAAGGCAGATCAAAGCATTTTCATATATATGGGAGAAGCGGCGATCCATCCCGAATTCGCTCCTATCAGTGTCAAAAGATTGAATGATATGAGATTTTGAGTACCCTAATTGAAGCAGGACACCGGGAGTAGGAAAAAGGCAATGGCCTTCTTTATTGCCTACATAATTCTCAGTATTGCACTAGCAGAATCCGTTTCTAAACAAGGAGTTTATCTCAATGTTGAGTAGTTTACAGGGTTGCGGTGGGAAGAGAGTCTTAAGGGAAACTACGATCTTAGTGATTCTTATGAAAAGAGAAAAGTGTGCTGCAACTAAAGGTCCCGGATAGAAACCAGAAAAAGAAGTCGGATTCAAAGAAAAGAAAGAAAGGCTACTCCCCGAAAATGCCTGTTCGTTCCTCTTTTTTGGGGGTTTTCATTTTAAGAGGCTAGGCGCTAATGAGGAAAGCCATTCTTACAATACCGCGCCCCATACAAAAGCGATCAAGAGGGGGTCGTGGAAGAATTGGGTTCGAATCCCGTAGCCCCGATGTGGCGAAGCCCCGATTGGGCAAAGAAGTAAGGTCTAGATATGATATGACACGACGAGAAAAAACCACTTCAGTAGTACCATACTCTAATTTAATAATATAAAATGGAGCTATGGACTTTCGAGGGCATGGAATGTCTAATGTTTCGGTCAGAATCTCGACAGTTGTCTTATTACTTGTTACCTTACTCACCGTATGCTATTCTGGCTTTCTAGTACTCGGCTTAGATTGGAATATCCTATTGGTTAAGATAAAATCAATGCTACTGGGCAGATCTTTCCACTTCCTCTTTAGTCGGCTCGGGTGGTGTTGCGGAGATTTTCTTCTAGCAGCCATTTTTCTTTGGGATCCCGAGCTGGGTAAGATGATGGTGCCGTCAGGAGCTTCTGGCGCAGCAAGCTCGTCCTCCTCTCCCCTACCCTCAATCTCAACGGGCGATTCATGGATTGAAGAGACTTTTGGGAACCAGGGAGAGGCATCATCTTCGGTCCCAAACCAGGGGCAGCAGCTGCAAGGAGGGGAGGCTCCCGGTCAACCAATCCCGCCCGTACACCTTACTGCTCTGGGTGGTGATCAACCACCCCTGGTCGTGGAGCAACCGGGGCCTGCGGATCAGCCAATTGATGAAGTAAGGGGCAGGCTTGGCGATGCCGCGACGCCGTCGATGGCGATTAGTCAGTCGTCCTACGAGGAGGTTCGCCAGCTTATTACCAACCACGAGAATATAGCGGACCGCCTCCAGGAACTGTTCAGAGAACTGCGCACGCATGTTCCGGGTGGCTTCCAGGCGGAGCGGCTCGCCGAAATGCTGGAAGAGGAGCACGGGGGGGAAAAAATGGGTGAGATCCTCCGTAGTCTCCAAGCGGAGGGGCACCAAAGCCCATACTTTAGAGACGTACAGACATATTTCCGGGACTTTCGCCATAGTGGAGTGACCGAAAAGTGAGTCCGCCGCGAATGGCAGAGCCGGGGGGGCACTAATCAATAATGATGGGGGTCGTGGTGAGGTGGGCCCTTTCACTTGAGCTAATTCCCGCTTTCTTTCCGAGGCTGCGATGTGGCATAAAGGTGAAGATACTAAGGTGGATTGGAACTCCTGGTCAGGTTTCTTTCGTTCGTTCTCGGTGCACTCATTTCGAATTGTATTCATCTTTGACCGAGCTCAGAGAATTTCCTTGTTCGGTCGTTCAGAAATGTAGGAGTTGCCGCTCCTTAGTTCATCTCTCGGTAGAACAGGGCACCTATGCGGTGGGTTCGACTCCCACAGGAGCGCACATTGCCAATCTAATTGGTACTTTTTATTGATTCTTAGTTCTTGCTGTCAATTACTGATTCTTTAGCGATGTAAAGCCATCAGCCTATATTAAATGTTTGACCGGCAAGGGAACGCTCGGTATTCGTTCTTGAATCAGTGACAGAGAGTAAGGGCTAGTGATCAATAAAATAAGATTAGTGGGGCATCTTGCTTTTCGTAGTAAGCAACTCTCTTTATAAAGCTCTTTCTTTATCGAAGTAAAGAGTAGTTCCTCTTGTTGAAGTCGTTCCTCTCCTTTTAGGCGAGCTACTTCGTTCCTCTTGTTCCTATTCTCCGATTCCGAATCTGATCTGATCCCGAACTCCGGAATAAGTCTTTCGGGCTCTATAGAG
>NC_012119.1:557500-567500 GCF_030704535.1 Vitis vinifera | reverse complement strand
GTTTTGAAGCACTTAGAAGAGACGTGATCAACTATAGGTGTAGTCTTCTTGGCATACCAATAGGACGAAGCCCCTAGCAATGGGGGGAAAGGAGAGTGGGCAGCGGGCTCCTTTCGCTTTTTTTGTTTAGGAGAGAGCTCATTCGTGGGAATGAATGAGAAAGAGCGGCAAGGACCAACAACGATAAAAGAGGAGTAGGAGTAGGGTGGTCGTAGATCAGGGAAAGGAAAAAAAGAGGAGTATTCTCATGAAGACTGAGTGCTCTTTACAACAACTTGCTTTTGAGGTGGAGAACGTATATAATGCATTTCGTTGTCAATATCCATTTGGGGATAAGGAAGTCAATGAAATAAAAAAAGCCATTTTAACGAGATCGTATGTTCTCTCGCCTTTGCGATTAGTAGTGCTGCCAATAGAGTTTCCCAAAAGCAAATTCCTACACGTTTTTACTATTCCCGCTATGCCGAATGTGTATTTTGTAGCGATAGCGGAGAGTAAAGACGCTCTTGTTTTCATTGCTCTCTCGCGTGTTTTAAGTCTGACCCTTGATTCTTATGGTGCATTTTTGGAGCATTCTTTCGCCTTAAAAAAAAAGGGGGGGGAATTAATGCGTTTTACGATGAAGTGCGAAATTGTGGTAAGGTCAACATGCTTCTCTATTTCGATTTGACTCCTTCTTTGAACACGCTTAGTCGTTTCCGTCTTGTGACCAAAGTCAGACCCGTGCTGAATGATCCTTTTCTTTTTCAGCTCGTTTCATCCTTTCTGAACTTCTCCCTTTTGGATTAAAATCAAAGGGATTGGTCCATAGATTCGGGAATTCCAGTGGTGGGCCTTCTCACCAACGTCTTATTTTATTTATACTTGGATGACTTCGATCGAGAAATCATCAATCTCTTTCCAAGTATAAATTATGCTCGGTTTTTGCATGCAGCAATTTTCGCTATTACGCAGCAAAGTCAGAGTGCTGCATCAGTTCTCGCTTCTGTTGATAAAATAGAAAATATCTTAAGGGTGGTCGTAGATCAGGCTGATCTTTGATCAGAAGTGGTCGGAACGAGAGGGCTGATTGAAGATCAGAAGTGCTCTAGGAGAGGGCTGATCTTTGATCAGAAGTGGTCGTAGATCAGGAAAACAAATTTATATAGTGAGGGGCGGCTTCCCAATTTCATGTCTCGGTGGTCTCTTGTCTGTTGACGAAGGGGGGTTCATCCACTTTGTTAAACAAGAGGCAAATTAGGTAGGGTAGGGGCTGGGGATTTCCCCATGATACAATTTTCTTTTCGATTCAGCAAACCAATCAATGTCTTAAGCCACTCGGCTATTAAGCCGCTGGGTTATTTTGTTCTTTTTTCTTTTATTTTTTATCTTTAAAAGGTGCACCATATCTAATTCTTTAACGAAAGATTCTAACACTCAAGCAGTTGCCCCTTCCCTTACTCTATTCCTTCCTAAGGTCAGGAATAGTGGCCTTAGATAGCGTTTATCTTATCTTTCAAAATACCTTAAGCTTCTATAAAGCCTTTTAACGAGAGTTCTAATACCAAATGCTATTGAAAGAAGTACTTGGAAATCCCTGATCTTCGACCACCCTTTGTTCATTCTTATTGTTTTCCCTCTTGACCTAACTTTGTTTGGCTGGTATATGAGTAGGAAGAGTCTCAGTCTTTCAAACCTGATCTTCGACCACCCTTGAATTTCTTTAAAAAGCTTCCCGCTCCTCCTAAAAGACAAGAACTAGAAGCTAGTAAAGAAGTTGAGATTCTAGCCATAGCTTCCATTTCCTATATTTTAAAGAGGACCTCCCTCGCTCTGTCCCCGACTCTTGTGAGCCTGGTGCCTTACTATTGGATTGGCGCCGTTCTTTGCCTGAGCCTGTGAAGCGGTAGAAATGATCGCTACCATCTTGCACTCAATCGAAAGGACCCGTGCATTAAAGATATAAGGGATGAGGCTTTCGTTCGATACAAAAGATTCATCAACAAGGGGGATAGGTATGGGTGGGGACCTGACCCGACAAAAAAAGCTCTTTTTCGTTACGTTAAGATAAAGAGGTATCTGGCGAAAGCAAACTAAGATCTTGGAGCAAGGGCTGTAGTTTCTCATTTCAAAATCCAAGGATATTTGGAATCACTAAAAAGATTAACCCAACCGCCTACTTTTTCGATGAAGGGTGCAAGAAAGAGCTTTCGGCAGCAAGTCTACAAGCCACTGCAGTGAGGTTTTGGTCTTTTTCTCGTATTGAGATCTTAATGCCATAGGTGAACATTCTTGCCATTCGTCGTAAAAGCCTTGTCTTTCTATTGTTCTAAATAAGGGAAGGTCGCTCGAGGTAGAGTCCATAGGCAGACTTCTGTTGATGTCTTTGCCCCGTTCCTGGTTCCTTTTGAAGACCCATAGTAGCCGCAAAGCACCATTCTGCGCACTCAGAATAAAAGAGTGAATTTCCACAATTTTGATCAAAGTGTCTATGAACATTAAGAATCTCGTTCCTACAGCTTACAACTTGAATCGTACTGTGCTCTCCAAAGAGCAATTCTTCTCAAAAAAAAGGTGCTGAGTTGGAATCCCATTCTAAACGTGGCTTCAAAGCTATTCTTTCTATAGCGCTTGCTTTTCTCGGGAATTGAGCTTAGCCCTTTAACCAGCGCTTATCGAGGGAATTCTTTCTAAGCCGACAAAGGCACTGTTTCGCCTACCGACACCGTTCGCTAACCGGTTACCTTCTGTTACCCTTCCATCGGCGGGCCTTGGCTTAGTTTTAAAGGTTAGTTACACATTTATCTCACTTGTAACTACCTGACATACGCTATCAGACTATTTAGATTAACCCGAAACCAGAGTCGCCAACGGCACTCTTTATTGTGTGCTCTGAGGAACTCCTGGTTAGAAGTCACCTTGAGTCCGCTAAAAGACTAGGGCTATGGTAACTAAACCGGTGTCGGCTACCGTTGACTGCTTCTTTTAGGGCTATTAGCCCTAAGCCGAATCGGTGGACTGCTCGGCTCCTGCTTCTTCTCTGTTCTCTGCGCGCTAGGCTTGAACCCTATTGTGGTTAAAGAAAAGAGGAAGTCCCCGCCCATACTTCACTTTTCAACTCATAGCTTAAGCTCTCAGACTAAAGCTATTCTCACTAAACCGAATCTGTAAATCGAAGACGGAACCTCTTTGAATGAATCTGTTACTAAGCCGACTCTGTGCCCGCATCTGTAGACTGCATTGTCGATACTGGACACGGTAACTTAACTGCTTATTATTGTGTCGAAAGAGGAACTCATACTCAAAACATAGCTTTTAAACTACTAACTGAAGCTATCAGACTAGGGATCTTTTACCGTTACCTAAGCTTCATCTGTTAATCTGTTAATAGCCCGCCTCTGTTCATCGAAGACCGCTAACGGAACTCTTTATTGATTGTGTTTACCGAGTAGCTTCTCCTTACAACTTTTCCTTTCCTCTTCTCGTGCCCTTTCCTAAGGGCCACGTCCTGAACTCTATTACCTTCTATTCGAACTCTGACACTTCTCTTTTACCCTTAAACTTCTCACTGTGAAACTTCCATTTCACTCCCTCACTCCTGACATCCCCTAACTTTGACAAGGCAACAAACAAGTAAGCTCTTAGCGCTTCTTTGGCAAAGGCTACTCGCTCGCGGTAGAGCTGTCTTTGCTAGCTTTATTGCTGGCTCTAAGCCTACCTCCTTGACTACATCCTGATAACCGCCTGCCTGCCTTGACAGAAGAAGCAGTGCAGTAAGCGTCTCCAGACATAGAAAGTAGGCAATCACTTACCCTGCGTTAGTAGAGTGAGGAGTGAACGGACTCAAATACAGTTGTCAGGAGGGGCTCCGGCTTCTAAGGAATGAGAATGGGAATCGGCACCGTTCCTGCTGTGAGAGCTTGACTGATGCTATTCTACCTTGCCCTTTTATTTACTGATGTAAAGTAGGAACGCCCACTTAGAGGTTTCCGAACGGTCACGCTTTACCGCGTTGTCTCATTGGTAAGGGGGCTATGAGCTAAGCTATACTTGTAATCAAAGGCTGACCCCGCGGAGAACCACCTAATGCTGTACTAGACTAGCTACTGTATGGCGCAAAAAAGAGCATATAAAGGGAGTGCTTGGTGAATCCAAACGCTTGCGAGAAGCGTCTGTTCCGCTTTATCCTTTAACTTTTTTTATTACATAAAAAATTGATCCATTGGTCTTTCTATGCTCGATCTCTACTCCCCGAAAGGCTACTCTCCTTTCTACCGAGCAAGCTCCATTCATGCCCAACCATCGCACACAAGAGACAGCCCTTCGGACCTATGGCGAACCAGTATCGTACTCTAGGGCGGTCTAGTGAGAGCAAATGATCAAGCAAGAATGTGCCTACATCCGTAGATGCATTTCGTTGACTAGTGAAGGGAGTAAACCCTTGGGACTAACGTTGCCACTGGGGTCGCTCATCTTACTCTAGGGTAACACTATCTATGGAAAGATGAATGGTTGTGCTTCACTAGAAAAGTCCATGCACCTACAGCTCGATCTACTAGCGCTCTCTTCGATCCTTCCAGGTCAAGACCTTCGCTTTAAGACCACTTTTTGATCAGTTCGTCCCAGCGGAGCTCTCACCTATCTTTGATGAAAGAAGCCAAAAAGCAAGTTTAGGTAGAAAGAACAGCCAGTGTCAGAGAGATGACTTCTGTTGAACTCTTCCTTTACATGAAGGGAATGAATGCCTTAATGGAATTGAATCCGGGATCCAAGTAGATTAGGTTAAGGCAAGCATGAGTTCAACCCTTTTCTCATCGGGCCAGGATCGATAGCCGTTCGACCTGAGGGAAGTGCGGTCAGATTCAGAATCCCCAATGTGTTGGTCTTGACCTTCGCTTCGAGGGACAAGCACCGCATCTAGGTAAGCGGCATCTAATTTAATTGATTCACCGGTTGATTGATTTGCATTTCCTTAAAATAAATAAAAAAGAGCGGGAAAGACGGGATAGCTTCTACTTGAAAATCATACCTGAAAAAGACTCCCCTTACTTACTTATCGATAACTACCACTACACTACGAGGGCATACTCTTCTATCAGGGTATGAGAACAGGCTGCGAAACTGGCTGGAGAACGGATGCAAAACCTTACTGGACTTCTTTTCTACTGTCACAGGCATTGAATAAAGGAGAAAAAAAACCGTTACACTTAAACTTTCGAGATGAAAGCGGGTTTGGTGTGCTTGGTCTTCTCTTCCCTGAAAGAAGGTTTCTTTCCCAACAGAACTGGGGAATATACCTTACCCTTTTTCGCCTTTTCTTTCTATTCAAAGAGGGCTGACAAGAAAAGGGGGTAGATTGAAGACTATCGAATCGAAACCAGGTAATCGCCCTTACTTTCGGACCTCTCAAACCTCTGATCGATTAAGTTCTTACTAAACCAAACCTTCCAATCGGATCTCCTACCTTCCTGAATGAATGAACCGAGAAACTTCCACATTCCCTACCACAGCTACTGTTCCGACAACACTAGGCGATTCATCTCTCTCAATTCCTGAACCAAAGCAAATTCCACTACCTTACCCTACTTCCTTTAGAGATTGGAGACGACTAACTAAGCTAATCGTTATGGCCCTTTCTTATTATTCTTCCCCAGTGATGTCACCCTCGGATCGCTTCTGCTTCTCCTCCCCCTGTGGAGAACGTCACTAAGTATCTTTCCGAAGGCGAGTTCCTTCCCCCTTTCTTGGGTGGATCCTGTTATGTTAGCTCTTCGCATATATGACTCTGGCTTTCTTCAGCTGCTCTTCGCCCGAATCCGATCATCTATGTTGAATCTGATTCCCATCTCATCCCATTGATTGGCTTAGTGTCCAGTGTCATCATCTTTCCTTAGGGTGATCTGATGTCTATTGACCGTATCAATTGAACAAAAGCGAGGACGAGTTTACGAGAGAAAGAAAGGAAATGAGCCCATTGATTCAGTGGTTTACCTTGACTCAGTTGATGCAGTGAAAGCACCTGTTGCCCGAGCTGATGAACTTGACCCAATAGATCTATTAGAAGCAACAAAGTAATAGGTGGAAGCAGGTCAAATTGATGGCAAAGTGTAATAAGCATCATCAGTGGAAGCAGACCTAGCTACCTTGTCATTCTTCTCCTTCAATGCCAGGGGATAAGTACACTAGGGCAGGAAAGGTCGGTGTCGATGTCCCTATCTAAGAGCACATAATCCTTATCACGTCACAAGACGATGAGGACGATGAGGATGCAAGGTCCTCAGGAAGAATTGCAAGATCGGCACTCCCCTGTGTGGTGCATCCATGGGAAAGAACGATATATATGCCTTGAATAGGCCGAGGTTACCTTCTTCGGGTGGACAACCTGGGAGAGATGAGTCAAATTGGTCGTCTAGGGGCCTGAAGGAATGGTGATGATAAATCGGGACAGATGCCCCTGCATCGTTGGAAGCCCAAATGCAAGATGAAATGGATGAGACTCGTTTTCAACTCCTCCTATTCTAAATGCAGGCATGGAACTATGATAAAGCCCTAGGAATGACAGAGAGACATTGGGCCTAATGGGGAAGGCAAGGAAATGAAATTGTTAATTGAATGTCCTAGTAGGACAGGGTTTATATAAGGGCCAGGGAAAGCAAAAGAATGCCTTTACTTACTGTATTTTGAAAGCGCTAGGCACCAATCAATCTCCCTAACAGCGAAAAAGGCGAAAAGACTAGCATCGGATTTTTCTACTTCTCTTCCTCAACCAACCGGGGATATTCCCCTCACAGCAGATTCAATAGCTGCGGGCGCAGAATGAATTCAATTCCTCTCGTTGATTCCCTTTCTGGGGTACGAAACTAGTTCTTTCTATTCAAATCGCATCTCTCAAGAAATGGTTGAAAAAAGTCATAAAGAAAGAAGGCAGACTATGTTCAGCCTAAGGACAGCAGCATATTCGTGAAAACTCGGTCAATCCGTTTGCGGGAATGAGAGAACAACGTATTCTATAGTAGCGGAGTCGGGAACAAGAGCTTCTTTCACAGCTGACCGTGAATGAAGAGTCGCCAATAGGAATCACATCTGAGTCAACCTCCCCTACGGAAGTAAGCAGCAATAGCCAATTACCTTCGCCTGGTATTCATTCTTTAAAGCTTTTTCCAGTGAAAGGAATGGTAGGACTCCTCCCTTCTAGTAGCAATTCCTCCAGGAACAGATTCTCTAGCCTAGCACCGTCTTCAAATCAAAGACGATCAGATCACCCCTGATCTTCCTTTAATAAAGAAATTGCCCACGTTCAACCTAAGGCTAGTTCGAAGTCCGAATGAAATGAATGGAAAATACATACATAAAGAGTATCACCATCCTTATTCTAATGAATAGCCCATTCTTCCTTCTAGTAGATGTCGGCATAGTATTTTAATTAAAAGTTTCTTGGTTGCACTCGTAAAGTGAGCGGTAGCTTAAGAGAGCAGCGAAAGAAGCCCTCCATATAAGGCGGTGATATTTCCTTACTAGAGCAAGTGGAGGATCATTCCAGTCTCTGATGGCGTAGCCGATGTTTCATGCTAGGAATCCGAGCTTTATTCTTATTCAATGTTAGCTCTGACCTAGCCCTCCATATAATCAAGGCTATTCTATTTTTCTTTTTTATCAATCGAGCTACAGTGACACAAATGGTTTAACCACCAAAAAAGCGTTCTTCTTTCACAATACACCTGATTACAAGTTGTTACGCACCTTTGGATGTGCCTGCTACCCAGCCGTACGCCAATCACAAACTTGATCCACGAGCTATTCGGTGTGTTTTCTCGGGCTATAAGTTCCCGACGGGATCGTTGCTTTGACCCCGTAACCGTTGTCCTCTATTCAGAGACTAGCGGAATCCTTCTTTTCAAGAAAATTGGGCTAAGGTAGGGGAAATGGCATCGAAGTAGCAATAGGAGAAGAAAGGAATGATTGAACAAACCTCCTTTACCGGTTGATCTCGTTCCTCTCCTTTCAATCGAGCTTGGTAAGAGAGTAAGCCGATCTAGCTCTTCCTTTCAGAGTTCAACAGCAGGAGCGAGCAGTGGATAGGACATAAGCAGCTCCCATTTCTGTTCTATATACGAAAAGAAGAGCGCATTTAGATTAACAATCTCATTGCCTTGTCCTCTTGTTGGCATCTTCTCTGTCAAAGAATGCATATTAAAGCACCATCAGCTCCTCTAGCGGACTCGAAGAAGGGACCTAGTCTGAATCCTAGATGCTAGGCTTTTTAAAAAGGCATCGGTTTACTCTTTAAAAGCCTACTCGGATCGTCGTCGGGTTAAGCTAAGGCATAGCGCGTAGCGAGTAAAAGAGACGCAGTCAAGCAGGAAATCCCGTAATCGACGGCAAAAAGGCATAATAAAGAGTACAGGCAGAAGGCCAAGAGCCTAGTCGTGCAAAGATCCAAGCAGCGTATTCTGCTTTGCCCAAGAAAGGGCTATGCGCAATAGGTATTGCTGCTTCCACTGCGCTACCTTCCTCAGCCCTGACCCTGACTCCTTTTCCTTTTGCACCTGTCTTGTCGAGGTAGAAGATGTGGCATTAGTTCGATAATACTTAATTAGATTAAAGTGGCGAATCGGCTTCTCCCTAATTCTATGCATCTTCTTAGATGTCACTTGTTATATAATACTGTAGCTAGCTCTCCCCCTCCGCCTACTATCTAGCTGCAATCCTTACCTTAACCCTAATCATGCTTAAGACATGGAATTGAATGCTATTTTCCCTCTAGTAAATAGAAAAATGAGGAGGGAAGAGCTTTTTTGGCAAAACTGATTAGCTCGCCTAAGGGTCGTAGCGGATGAATTCCTCATCTGCGAGCTATTGGGGATCCATTCTCAGGAAGGAATGACAGGACTGGGCGAAATGCCACCTGAAAGGACTGACTCATGGAAGGAAGAGACTAAAGCAAAATCGGGCGATTGCAAAAGGCGCTTGACTTCTATTGGGTCAGCGTTGAGGGGGAGTACACCACAACTAGTTGGCTATGTAAAAAGAGAGTGGGCTAAAGGGGAATTTTATGACCTAGAATCACGAAGATGTCAACTTTGCGCTATGCCATACGATCTCAGGATTGCTTCGATTGATTCCTTGACGCTATTGTGGGAGAACTCAACCAAGCAATCGGTGGTTCATCCTCTGATGAAATTTTTGAGAGAAAGCAAGGAGAGTGGCCTACCCTTCCGTTTGCTGAATCTGACCTTCGTCCAATAGTTCGGGCTTCTACGCGAGGAATGTGCTTTCTTACATCGAGTTTCAGCTATGCCAAGAGATTACAACTTTGATACGGTCGGTTCCATTGGAACTTTTTAAGGAGAAGTCCCGAAACTGAACTAGTCAATTGATAGGATCATTCTACCCATTGATCATTGATTTATGACCCACAAAAAAAATTAACAATATGCAGTTAGCTCAAAAGGAGAGTGACCTCATCCAAGGTAATGCGCTATAGTACCCTAGTCCAGATGCTAGCCTCTAGTTAAGTAGGGTCCCTAGGAGGGTTCCCCAGCGGAAAGCATAATTGTTTTTGTGACTAAGGAAACGAAAGGGTCCAACCGAGAGACTCATTTCAAAAGTTGGTAATCAGAAGGAAAGATGATAGCACTGGAGCAAAGAAAAGAGTTTGTGATACAACCCGGGCAGCTCCCACTATGGAGATGTTCATAAAGCGCTGGTCTTTGGAACTCGGAATTCCCCCTTTCTCAGGTATACCGTCTTAGAGGTCTGTGTCCCCCGGACGGTCCGTTCCCAAAATCTTTTAAATCACGTAGGCGAGCAGATAAACTATATTGTTACCAGAGGCTTAAAGCAACACTTTCTGTCCGAAAGAAAAGAGCTTCTCTATTCAATCAAGCCAAATATCGCCCAAACATTGGTATTCGAGCCATCCGATCTTTTCAGAACGTCTCGACAGGATCGATCTCAAAATGTGGGAGGTGTGGTAGGATAGACGTACATATCATAAGATGCTCCCACGAATGTAGTCTTC
>NC_012119.1:542500-555000 GCF_030704535.1 Vitis vinifera | reverse complement strand
TCTCGTTCTATCTCAGAGTATCCATTCACTCGATACTGATCTGCTTCCATTTCCGCTTTCCGCTTCCAGAGCAGGGAACTCAAAACGTGGTTACCGGGAGCGGTTCTAAGAGCTTTTAAGCAACTTGCCTTTGCTTAGAAGAAAGACTGAAACCTGCCTTTGCGTCCTATCGGACCTAGCAAGAGGTCTTCTCCTTAATCCCACTAGCATCTTTCTTTCGTCTAGCTGGCCCCTCTTAAGCCTCTTCTGAGTAAGAAAGCCGAAGCAAGGTTGGTCGTAGATCAGTGTAAAGAAAGGATAGTCTTTCTAATCTTTATAATCCCTATTGAATTGGGACCTATCGGATTACCTCAGCTAGCTCTTCATAAAGGTTGGTCGTAGATCAGTGACGCATTCAAAATGAGAGGAGTATAAGGGTGGCTTATGAACTCATTCCTATGTATACCCCGATTCCGAAAGGGAGGCAGCTCAATGTTAACTATAAGTCATGGATTGCCCCACGTGAATATGATGCCCTGAATGAAAAGGGAGGCTAACCCGTTCACTTGGGGGGAACGCAGGCCTAGAACCAGCACAACACGACTCCACCATTTCTAGCATTCCTAGTTTCAGTCAAGCGCCGGGTACTTTGGTTGAAGATATAATATAGCTTTCCAAGCGGACTGAAGAAGACCCGCCTATTGTATTGGTTGAGTCGGAGACACTTTCACTAAGTAAGGCGGCTAGCTAATCCACGGAAAGTAAGGAGGAGGTTAGGTTGGTCGTAGATCTTAAGCAGGCTGATCGTAGATCAGGGTGGTCGTAGATCACGGGCCTACAAAGAAATTTTTTAAAACCACTACCAACAGACAGAACAAACAGCAGGAACAAAATGCACTGAGAAAGAGACTCTTTATGCCACCTAGCATAGTACATTAAAGGATCCGCTTCACCCGTATCTCTCTCAAAAGCCTCTCCCCGATAGTGCCTTTGCAGCCCTATGACACAGGGTTACGGTTCTTATCCTGTCTTCTTTCTCTGACTAGCTTAGTCTGACTAGCCCAGCTGGAATCTTTATTTAAATAAGCCTAAGGGCCTAGCTAGTTGCACCGCTCGCTTTCTTGTAATGCCTCCAGATAACAAACGCTAATCCGCAAGCGCCGAACCATACATAAAGTTGGAAGCCGTTCCTAAAGCGCAAGCGAGTTCCCCCAAGCGAGCTTACTGGCGTAAACCGGCGCAAACAAACGAGCGGACCCTTACTTCTGCAAGGTCGGACAGATTCCGACTTTAGCAAGGTACGCTAAAGTGAGTAAAGAACAGATCTTACTTTATGGTAGGTTCAGTAAGAGCAGAGGAGATCAGATACACGGACTAGAAAGAGAGAGAGTTTCTAATCCAACAGCGAGCGAGACTGCCAGCCCTGAAGAAAACATTAGAACTCGAGGAACCGGCTTGAACCGAGGAGAATGCGCACAAACTACATAAAAAGCGTTAGTAAGAAGCTAAAGTGAGTTCCATCCTTCTTTACTAACTTTATGGTTGGTCCGTCCTGAGCAGAGCGGAAGCTTGCTGACACCGTTCGGGCTTCAAAAAAGGCAATCCCTTCGCTACTCCGAAAAAGCCGAAAAAAAGGCTATTCCTCCTATGAATGCCAGCGGGAGCTATACCTACCAAAAAAAAGTATACTTTGATAAGCGTACAGAGATCTATTTCCTCTGGAAATAGATCTCTGCCCGACCGCCAGAAATGATTTGATCTCCGTATGCCCGCGAGGGAGGGTGGTCCTAGATCAGTATGAACATTGCTTCTACTTCGCGAACTTTAGCCAATGGAGACGGATTCACTCAGTTGCTGATCGGAATCGAATGAATATACACGACGCCTCGCTCTTCCGGACGTCCGATTGGTCGGGGGAGGGTGGTCGAAGATCAGGAACGGCCCTGCTTCTACTTACTCTCAAAAGCCTTGCCACGAGTGAGAAGCCAGTGGCGAATCTAGGTACAGATGGAGATCCGCGGAGCCATTTATGGAAGAAAGTCCAGGTACATGTGAAGATGGAAATCCATAGCCTATTGAGCTGACTTATGATCTACGAGCAACCTGCATCTTCTCCAGATCGATAGCCGGCATCGGAGGAAGGGGTGGGAGAGGTAGCGGTTTGATGCATCGAACTAGTGGGCTCAGCATCTGATAAAGCACCGGCAGCGGTATAGGTAGGGAGCTATTGCAGGGTCAACACCGCCTCATAGTTAATTACCTTTCCAATAAGTCTTGGGCTAAAGCCTTGCGGATCCCCTCCGAAGCAAGCGTGCTGCTCGTGGTCTATTCACCCCTTCCCTCGGAGTCGCTAGCCCCCCTAACTCCTGACATTTCGTAGTTAGCTGTCCCATTGGCGAAGCGATCGATCCCTTCATAGGATATTCGTGCTACTCCGAACACTTCCCAAGCAGAGTGAAGAGTTATGCATAAGATGATTTCGAAATTTGCACTGATGACACGCGCGTGGGAACAACGAGTTAGAGGAATATCCTGTGTTGGCCATGGCAGCAACGTGAATAGAATAGGAGGAATTGAATAAAGCAATAGAGTAAAGGCACCTGCGCAATAGGGATAATCATGATATCTGGTGGAACGGAAGGCCACGATAGCCATCATACATGCTAGAGGGCGGTCGGATACCCATTAAGACACTTCTCGGAAACCGAGGAAATATCCAATTCCGATCCTGGGTAGGATTCACCATCCGCTAGACATACCACATAAGCCAACAGTAGTATGAATGGGACAGGAACCATTCGACCTCTTTGAGGAAAGGGCCTTACACACGGGGGCACTGGCTGATCCCGCCGACAGGAGTATTGCAAAGGAAGGTATCTTTCGCCTACGAGCTAGGTCTAATTTGTACGAAGAAAGGAGTCAACAACAGGCTAATTAGATGGCAAGGCTGGTCGTAGATCAGGGTTAGTCAAAGTCTCGCTTTTCTCCATCGTACTATGATTGCTAGATGGCATTCCAAGCTCTTTAATAGAATTCCTATCGAACGGGAATTTGTAGTAGTGCTAGTGAGGGTATGGAGAATTAATTCATCGAGTATTTAAAGAAGTTATATATATTTTATTGGCGCCCTAGACTGGGTGACTTTTGCGTGCTTGTCCTTGGAAATAAGAGACAAATGTTCAGCCCCTTTTTCTAAAGAAGAGATTGAAGAAGCGGTGTTCAATCTAGGGGGGATCTTACTAATAATAAAATAATAAATACGATGGTTTCTCTTTAGGGTTTATTCAGGCTTTTTGGGCTTTGTTAGAAGTGGATCTCATAAAGTTATGGAGGAGTGTTGGCATTGAAAATGCTGCAGTGGGTATTCTAATACCTAATGATTTACAAGCCCTTGGTGGGGTCATTAAGGAAATCCTGTTTTGGGTTATAAAAAAAAGTACCCGAAAAAACAAAGCAACCTATCTGACTAATAATAAGAAAGGGGCTTCTTTATAAACCCAACAGTGAAGGTCCCTGATCTTCGACCACCCTGCAGCCCAATTTGAGAAGTGCGTTTGAACAATACCTCTTGGTACTTATCCTTTAAGAAAGGCTCGAGAGACCTACTTGCCACGTGGCAAGCAAGAGACCATTAGCCAAAAAAACTGTGATAAGATCTCAAAAGAAAGAAGAGTATTCGAATCCGGGTCCCCTATGATACTTGGCACGAAGCCATGGGTCCTAAGGGAGATTGGAAGAGAAATCCGATCCCCACTCTCTCAAAGAAATACGAAGGCTATAAATAGGATATATAAACCTCACATATACATGCGCACAAGTTTTTTTTACAAACGACTTCACACTTGGAGCTTTGAAGAGGCACTCAAGTGCTTGAAGGAGAAATAAAGAGAAGCTCTCAGTAGAATAAGGAGGAGATTAAGTCCCCAAGAACCCAAAGGACAAAGACAAGGTAGCAATGCCTCGAAGACCGGAATTCTTTCATCTTCTTCCCTATTCTTCTTCTCATTTTCTTCTGTTTAAAAATGTAAAGATCTCACTGATCTTAGAATCAAATGTCTTCTCTGGTATATGTAATTAACGATAAAGCCGAGAGACTTCCCAGGAGTGTGTAACCCACCACCATCTTAATAAAGACCCTAAAGGGAGATTGTTGTGATCACTTTTCTTGTGTGAATCTTTATTTCATATTTGAATTTAACAAAGAAAGGGGAAGAAAGCAAAAAGGATGAATACATATGAATCCACCAGTTACGACAAAGTGTACTTGCTGGAACCTCGAGCAACGACATTGGGATAGGACTGGGTTCCCCACTCTCTTCAGCCGAATTATGAGCGGGCAAGTTCAATGGGACGGGCACTTCCGTACTAGGAGATCTCCGTCTTATATCGTCGGCCTCCCAGAATGGACGGAGCAGATTCTATAGTTTCATCGGGAGACTTTGGATAACGCTGGCATTTATGGTGCTGTCCGAGTCGCGCAAGAGTATTACCAAAGGGACGCAAACATTTATAGGGGCGCTTGTGAATAGTGGAGCTGGGTGACGAATACCCTAACCTAAATTTGAAGAAAAAACCCTTGTGGGACCTGAAGAAAATCGCCGGCCTTCCTATTTACGGCCAAGTTTACGACGAGTACACTCCTTAGAATGAAGAGTTGTACGGCTTCGACGAGATTTCGAAAGAGAAGTACCATTCGGAGTGTGCCCGGGAACTCTTCGCGAAGTACCAACGCTTGGCGCTTCGTAATCAATATACAAAAGTTGACCATCACGTATGGGTGAACCATTTCTTCAAGGGTGAAATTGAGAGATAGGCCCCACAGCCTAATAGAGCCAAGAAGAAAGGTATGTAAGAGACGGCCTACTTCCATTCTACCACAGGTCCAGCGGCATAATATGCTAGAGAAGAAGAAGTCCTTGCTGCTGGTTACCGAAGCCCGACTCCGGAATTCTCAAGTGAGACGACTTAGCCGCATTCTTGGCTCTCTGGTTGAGCCGCTTTGTCCTTCCGAACAACCGCAGCAACGTCATTCGCCCGGAAACATTCGTCATGGCCGGGTTCTTGGTGCAGGGAGAGAGAGTAGCCATAGCTCCGGCCGTCCTTGCCAGCATTTATTACGGTTTGGGCGCTGTTGCCCAAGAGAAACTGGGTCCAGGCCAGTGCAATGCGGAATTCCCGGTCCACTACTTCTATGCATGGCTGGACCAGTCTTTTCCTAAGCTGTATATGAGATTGCCGCTTCCGGACCTGGGGAAGCTGAAAGATTATGTCCCGGAGATGCTTGCAATTGAGAACATTGAAGCCGGGAAGTTCGATGCGAAGATGGCCAGGCTCTTTATTCGTCATCCGATGAGCTTCACGTGGCGGCCCTACAAGCATGGTATTTAAGAGATGCCCTAAATCTTGTATGATTGGTCGACAAGGTCGATGAAAAGGGCCCTTGCTACTTATTGCTGTTGTGAAAATGCATCAAAGATAGTATCTGATCTCCATGCGATGCGGCATTCTGACGTTACGGCAGGGCAACGTGCTTCGGGCAGAACCGTACAATCCCCACCGGTTTGCAAGACAATTTGGTTTTGACCCATTCATTCCGGCACCCGGTCACGACGTCAAGCGCGTTATCTTTAACCTTTCGGAACAAGCAACGGACTGAGCGCCTAGCGCGAAAGCCGTTGCGCGTTAGCGCTTTAGTTTGATTGCTGGGCACATATGATGAGAAAGGGCACCGGGGCTGCTTTCGTGATAATGCCGGATGACAGAGAGGGCAAGATGGTCTTGGAGTATGTCCGATGGTGGCATCAACTGAAATTTTCTTACTTCTCGCAAGGTTGGTCGTAGATCAGCTGTTGACATTCAAAGAGCAGCAACTCCCTGATCAAGAAAGAGTTGGGAGTCGAAGTCCTCCTCCTCCTGAACCCACATATGGACCCATTCCCGAGCAGGGGCAGCCACCCAGATCATCGCAACATCGGAAAGGTCACCAGCCCGCAAACCCGGACCATGAAAGGAAAGGGAGGTTCAGCACCCGTCAGCCAGCATGCATCCCCCATCAGGGAGGAAAGAAGAAGTCCCATCATTTCTTCAGCACCGTCCTCGGCTCAACGGATGGTGACTCGAAGTATGAGGGCCCGCCAAACTCAACCGGCTCGCTCACCTTCAAGTTCAAGAGTCGTAAGCCGAAACGGCAGCATCTGAGTTTACAGCTTCAACTCCACCAGCTACACAGGAATCGCCAGCATCACGAGCACCATCTGCAGCACTCAAGGTTGCTCGTAGATCATAAGGCTGCCTCGAAGAAACGGTCGGGCAGAAGGTTTGTGAAGGCCGGCCAAACGGAATAAAAACCTCTTGAGGGAGGAAAGGAAAGAGAGGCGAGGCCAAGATTTGAGATGATCCCGGTGATCTACGACCACCCTGAAGAAGTTTCCGATAGCTACATCGCGAGTCTCTTCCCTTCGGAACCACAGCACGAATACCGCCATTCTAAAAAAAGAAAAGTAGAGGAAGAGATGGCTATGTATGAGAGGGCCGTAAAGGACTCTCTTGAGCCAACTTTCGGGAGGCCTGTTCAGGCTCTCTTTTGAATTGTTACTGGTATACTTATTTTCGAATGCAATCCATTCGTATTTCATTATTTTTTTATTGCCTTAACTTTGCTTTGCTTTGCAATACAGAACCGAAGACGAAGGCGAAGGAAGCTCCAGCGGACCCCAAGGATAAGGAGAAAGGAAAAGCAGCCGAGCAACCGGTCGAATCGATTTCGTCCGACAAAGAAATGATCTCCGCACTTCGTCATGGGATGAGGGGCAACTAGAATCCCGACGCTCCTCCTTCTCCTCCCGAGGTCACTTCCGGCTTACAGCGGGCTACTGTCATCCCTCCTTTGGCAGCGATCCTTCGAATTTCACTACCAGTCCAAGCTGAAACAAGAATCGGTCCTCCCCCCTTACGCAATAGGGGCCGAGGCACCGATCATGTCAAAGCCTCCTGCCGAGCAAATTACTGAAGTTGGTTCTGAGTCGGCTGGTGATCCAGAAAAGGCTGCTGAACATAGTGTCGAAGGGACACAGCCTACCGAATGTGTTCCGGAGTCCGCGGGTAAAGAAGTTGAAGAGACGGCTCAGTCGCAGCCGAACCGACTGAGATCAGAGGGAGCGATCCCCACAGCCGCTAAAGGTAGCTGGAGCCGGGTTTTTTTCGAGGTTCTTTCTTCTCTACTTCCGCTGCCAAAGCCTTACTAGATAGGGGGGCGAGTCGGGCGAGAGAGAGAAAGTCCTCCTTCTCACTCGACTTGCGCGAGTCACTGCCACTCCGTGCGCCATAAACACCACCCCCAATTTATACCGCATTCATCTTTCAGCAAAGTTGCATTGTGTTTTTTTGCATTTGTGTTGGGGAACGTAAAGAGATTTAGTAGGTGATAAGTATAACCATAAGTGCAATGGAACAAGTTTCGATTGAGTTAATGATCAGTGGCTTGCTTGCTTGCCCCCCTTAAACAAAGGCACATCACTTAGACTGCTAAAAACTTTTGCAAGCAAAGTTCCTCAGTACCTATGGGCCGAAGCGTTTAATAAAGCTGTGCATATTATTTACTGATTGCCATCGTCGACTATTCCGTTCTCTACGACCACCCTCATCAAAAGCTTTTGAAAAAGATTCCAGACTATTCCCCTCTCGGAGCCCACCCTTCATACTAGCATCAGCCTTATGATCTACGAGCAACCTTACCACACATGGACCTTATGGTTGACAACACTGCAGGTCATGAGATGCTCTCCATTATTGATGCTTTCTCTGGCTACAACCAGAGAAAGCTTGCGGAAGAAGATCAGGAGAAGACGTCATTCACAACACCTTGGGGGACATACTACTACGTAGTAATGCCTTTCGGTCTCAAACTGGGGCAATAACTCATAAGGGCTATGACTGTAATCTTTCACGATATGATGCATGTATTATAATAAATGTGGAGGTGTACGTCGACGATATACTTGTAAAATCCAAGACACGAGAAGGACATCCGGAAGCTCTACAAAGGTTGGTCGTAGATCAAGAAAATCTCAGTTGAAGATGAACCCAAAGAAGTGTGTGTTTGGTGTTTCGTCGGGGAAGTGACTTGGTTTCATCGTCAGTAAGAGAGGGATTGAAATAGACCCAGTCAAAGTCAGGGCCATATTGGCCAATAAAAGACATCAAAGAATTGAGAGGCCTCATCGGACGGTTGCAATTCATACGGCGGTTCATATCTAAACATTCCAACCGGTGTGAACCTTTCTACAAACTCTTGAAAGGAGGTTGGTCGTAGATCTTAAGCAGGCTGATCGTAGATCAGCTTTTTATCCGAGAGGGGATGATGAATGCCAAGCTGCATTTGACGGAATGAAGTACTTGCTCAATCCACCTATATTGGTCCCACCAGTACCAGGTCGACCACTTCTACTCTATCTCTCCGCAACAGACAACGCTATCGGAGTGGTTTTGTTTTGGTCCAGTACGACGATACAGGAAAGAAAGAGAAGTTGGTCGTAGATCAGCAAGTCACTGGTCGAATATGAAAGAAAATACAACTCACATGGATAAGACTTGTTTAGCATTGGTATGGGCATCGCAGAAATTTAGACACTCTTTCCTAGACCATTCCGTCAGATTGTTGGCACGAATGGATCCCCTACCTGTTCGAGAAACCTGTCGTATCCGGGAGAGTAGCTCGTTGGCAGATGCGGTTGTCGGACTTTGACATAACCTATGTCACGCAGAAAGCAATAAAGGGGGCAAGCCATTGCGGATCATCTTGATCTACGACCAACCTTGCCATCTAATTAGCCTGTAAAGACTGATTTTCCTTATTCAGAAATTTTCTACGCGGACATAGAGTATGGAACTCCCGTTTGGACAAATTTTATGGAGCGCTCAATGAGGAAGGAAATGGAATCGGTGTTGTGTTGTTATCACCAGAAGGAGTGCAATACCCAAAGCAACTCAGTTGGCATTTCCTACCACAAACAATGTGACCGAGTATGAAGCTTTCATCGCAGGCCAACAAGCAGCACTTCAGCTCGATGCAAGGCATCTCAAAAACCAAATCGATAAATCAAGAACTCAGTACGCCTTACCATTCTTCTGCGCTTAACTGTTGACTAGTTTTCCAGCCCGCTATTTCCTTATACAAAAAGTGAGTCTTTATCAAACATTCATCAAGAGGATCTCTTTTTAGGACAATATTGATTGCCTCCAGCGATGGTCTTCTCTTCCATTTCTTGTCTTCGAGCCGCCTGCAGACAGACCAATTGTTTCCGTTGAGCCCTACTAAGCGTACGGAGCTGGGAGCTTAAAGATCGGTGATGCCTTCGCAGGATGCAAGCAAAAGAATGAGTTCCCCGGGTTACCAGTTGTTAAGGCTTTCGTTCGAGCCCATCAAGCACAGGTTCTTCTCTCTCCGGCTTTCCTCTTTCTATTGGTTGAGCTTACTAAGCTTTCGCGGGCCTCTCCCTTTGAGCCAGCTAGCTAGACGGGAAGAATACGAAGCACCTAAAGGATAATTTGCTGTCTTTCTGGTCAGGCAAACAAGCTTACCTTATTATTATTCAAAGGGGAAAGGGCTTTTTTTATAGATTCAGAGGTGAGTAAGGGGGGCGGAGCTATGAAGCATCTTAGAGTATTCCATTCCGTTTTTCAGCTGGATCCGGGCCTTGCTATTGTTCGGCCTGAAACAACTGTATTTAGTAGAGAGAGAGGGGCTTTTTGCGAAAGGCTATCAACGTAAACGTATATCGATATAGTGAGTGTGCGTGCAGGGTGTAGGTGTACCACTTACGAGAAAGAACCCCAAGTCAATAAAGTAGTTAACCAAACAAAAGTAAGTAGTTCGTCATCTTCCGACGCCTCCCGTTCATTCTTCTTCATTTCATCATGTTTGTTGCCGTTCATAGGTCCCAAGCCCCTCTTAGAAAGCCCTCCTCCCTCTCCAAAAGTAAAAAAAAAGAAGAATGCTGCTTGATTGAACGAAGATTGTAATAACCTTTCTAACTGACACCCCAGTCATAATGCCACCCACGTCTTTTTTTTTTTTTCTTTTGAACAGGCCAACATTTTTTGTCCTTTTGACATAATAACTGGCAGGTTTCATTAATGAAAAGAAGGAGGCCCGCCATCTGCTAGCATTGTGGTTTGGAATCGATTCTTTATCAATGGCCCACCCTTTCTTTGAACCTTGTCAATGATCGAACTTAAAGATATGAACTGAGTGCCATTTGATGAGTAACTGAGAACAAGGGAGAGGGATATAGAAAGGATGAAGTAATGAAAGAGGAAGTCATTGCTAGTAGTAACGACTTGTCACGATCCATTGGTTCATATAGAATCCATGTCCTAGGTGTATCAAAAAACATTCTTTTCGCGAAGCGTATATAATAAAATAGAGTGAAAGGGTCCACCCCGAATCCAAGGGGGTACTAACTAACAGCTGAGTCCTCTCCGAACCGCAGGAGATAGTTGCCCATCATACGGCTCACCAACTTCACTTGCCTCTATGGGGGGCTCACTCCGGGCAGGTTCGGATCACTTACAATACACGGCTCTACGAAGGAAGGGGTTGGGTTAGGAGCGTTTTCAATATTCTTCTTTTCCAGAAATGCGAGACGAAAAAGGAACCCTCGACTGGGAAATGCGAGTCTGTTTTGTCCACTTTCTCCATCCCCCTCTATCAAAATGATCAAAAAGGAAGGCGAGCTTGCTTCTTATTCCCGTGTTCGATCTCTTCCATCTCTGCCCTGCTCGTTGTCACCTATGTTGAAGAAAGGTTTGGAACCCTGTAGAGAATGAAGAGGGGCCAAGGATCTTCCTCTCAACAGTGCTTCTCGAGGCTCCACTCTCCCCCCTGAATAAGGAAGGCCCCGTTAGCCTGGGCGAAGATGGGGATAAGGAGTAAGGATTGAAGCCCCCTTAGCTCTGCCAGGCACTGGACAGGGGTTAGCTCTGTAAATGTGTAGAGCCAAGTGTAGTGTGGTGTAGTAGTAGGCACTTCTAGGCCCCTTCCCGGCTACTGGATCACTCCAGTGCTTTGGGTACTACGGACCCTCTGCCATCCATTGCAGCAGAGCCGTTTCATGAGCGGGGGGGCTAAGCGCAGTTCTTTGAATCAAACGTTGAATGAAATCTATTGTTTTTTAGATATCAAAATCTAAATCGGATAGGATAGATGGATGGATCTATCTTTCTATTCATATATATTACTAAAGAAAATGGATTTATATAGTTAAGTAGCGTAGCAAGAAGCCCCAAATCCTTGATTTGGCCAGGAAAGACTGCACTGCTTTGGGCCCAGGAAGCGAAGGGAATGAGCCCTACTGATCTACGACCACCCTCCACACTTCTTTCTTTTTTTCCGTGCCCGTTCCGCATGCGCTTCGCGCGCCATTGGCGCTTTGCTCTCCTCTTATTCTTCATTGGACGGTTCGGATGGACTTCGCCGTTCTTTCCCAACTCAAATAGAAAAGGCTGTATCACATCGAGATGCCGATTCGTTTTCCGCCCCCAATGAGATGGGGAATTTTTAACCCCCTATTTATACTTTTTGGCCCTTCATCTTTCTGAATCGGGGCCCGGCCCGGCTCGCGTCGTTCCAACAACCGGCGGGGAGCACCTCAGTATACGATCGCGCGCAGTAACTGGGAGTCCTATTACACCTAAGGCCAACTTCAATTCACCAAACCAAGGTTCATCTCGTGTAGTGATTGTGGACTCGTACAAGGATATTGAGTAGACGGTTGATGTATCAGACTCGACCCTATCTTTCGTAGCATGCATTCCCATCCGTGTCGCAACTGATTCGGTAAGCTACGTGTCCGGTGCACGGAGAACTGCCCTGCCTCCGGTCCCCCAAAATGACTCGTGGCAACCTTCCGGCCGCCCAACGACCTATAACGCTAGTCACTACTCCCACTGGGGCTAGGAAGTAAGCCCCACAACCCAAAGCGGCGAAGAACAAATAGAATTTGCTACAAAAGCCGGCTAACGGGGGTATTCCTGCGTATGAGAACATAGTAATGGAGAAGGTAATAGCCGAAATAGGATTCGTTTTGGCTAGAGCGCCCAAATCCGCTATATATTTGACACGGGTTTGCCGTAATGCTAAAACTATGGCGAATGCATCTATCGTCATTGATGCATAAATAAAGATACCAATTAGTAGTGATTGAATTCCTTCTATGGTTCCACATGATAAACCAGTACGAATATAACCTACATGTCCAATTGAACTATGAGCTAGAGGTCTTTTTACTTTCGTTTGGGCCATGGCGGCCAGTGCTCCTAAGATCATAGAAGCAATGCTGCAGAAAAAGAAGATTTGTTGCAATGTAGCTCCATAGGAACCATAAATAGAAACACGTGAAATATTAGCAGAAATAGAGATTTTAGGCGCAATAGAAAGGAATGCTGTAACCGGGGTGGGTGAACCCTCATAGATATCAGGTGCCCACATATATAGAGTCAAAAGAGATATGGAGTCCGAAGGG
>NC_012119.1:455000-537500 GCF_030704535.1 Vitis vinifera | reverse complement strand
CTCTCTTTCTTTTCTTTCTCCCCCATTTATCATTTTGTTGATTGAAAGAGGATAAGCGCTATCCATTGAGTAAAGGGAGGGTTTGCTACAGTGATTCGGGCGGTTGGTGGCCCCTTCGAGAGTTGCGGGTCCTTGCCGTTGCATGAGTGGTAGCTCACGCTCAAAACTCCTCCGACACGAGTCCTAGTCGTTGCGCTGCGGTCCGTTTCCCGGCTTCGCTTGCGCGATTTGCACTTCTGATTGGTTCCATCCATCCCCGACCCTAATGAATCGAGTATTCAGGGGTCAGTCAGTCAAGCGGTTCGGGTTTTCGGTCGGTTCCCGTTCGCCTGCCCCCCTCATAGTCCATTAGTAGGTAGGGTGGTAAACTGAGAGGGCGCCCGCCTCCTCTTCAGACGTGTACGTGTCCTCGACAACCTGGCGGTTGTTCGGTCTCCGCTTTTGGGGGCGGGAGTGCTTGGTCGCTGGGGTTTCCTTTTCCTCAACCAATTCGGTTGTGTCAGCCCGGTCTAACATTTTGTTATGAGCTGTCTGGACAAAGATGGATTGAAGGTAAGATAGATTTGAGTTCCAGTGGCACAGGACCTTCGATCGACCATGGGGCGTATTCTACCCTGACTATTGAAGCGTAACGTAAAAAGCTCCTTCTCATGTTGCATTTCTTTGGTTTGGAAGTTCCAGAATGTTGTCTGTGGATTTATAACAAAGGAAAGCCCCCTTATGCCATGCCATTTGATTCATTCAAGTTCCGTGCTGCTCGCCACTCCCCGAGGCCAAGGACGGGGTCGAACCGTCATTCCAGGATTTGCAGTCCGATACATTTCCATTATGTTACCTAGCCAAACCCGCCACCTCATGTGCCAAAGTCAAACGGTTGTTCTTCCTTCCCCGCTCCCTCTTTTTCTACATATGCGGTGGCGGGCGGAGCGCTCTATATGACCGGCGGCGGGTTACCAGAGAAGAGGGGACAACTTCTTTCTCCCTTGCCTTGCTCAATCTTCCTTTTCTGATTGAAAGTAGCAAGCCACTCCACTACTGGTACAGAGGCCGGATAGAAGGTTGCTTCTTCTATATGTTCAGGCGAAGAACATCTAATCTAGAAGCTAGCTCTTGTCTTGTAAGCAACCATGCCTATATAATCCTATTTTGCTTACCAAAGTGGTATTACTAAAAGTAAGTAAGCAACCAGTTCCATTCCAAGTGACATGGCTTTTCACTATTCCTTTCCAGAGAAGGTTGCTCATCCAGCCCAGCGGATCCATTGTTTATGCGGCAGTGCGATGCAGCTGAAAAACGTAAGCCCCTTTTTCTTAGTAAGGTATAGGTTGGGGAAAACTAAAAAACAAGGGTGGTCGTAGATCACAGCTTACCTTATATAGAAAAAAAGTTTTAGAAAGGGGCACCCCTACTATACCCCTAAACTACAAGCTAGCGCGCAACGGCTTTTCAGCCGTTGTTGCTTGCTGCTTGCAGGCTCGAAAATCTCTCTTTCGCCTCTCCTCCCTGTCTCCATTCTGATTGATTCGCTTCTTCCTTCGCGCAAGCGCTTGGTTCGCCCCTTGTTGTGTTGCATTTTGCGATCCTCCGCTTCCGTCTGCGTTTTTCGGATAGCCGGGATCCGACGTTGATTTCCGATTGAAATGTCAGCTCCAGGTTTTGGGCGGCCCATCTGCTTAGTTCAGCTATCACTGCTGGAAGCCCCAGCGGTTGTTCGGCTGCGTACTCCCCGTCCGCGTTTCTCACACTCCCAAAGCATCTTTTTTCTTTCTTTTTTCATTTTCCTTTCCTGCATCTTTCTTTCTATCCATAGGTCGGCTTCGTGCAGATAGATGTTTGCCGGGGGAGATTGGTGCTCCTTGAGGTATGCCCTTCCGGTGGGTTGTTCTCTTCTCTGTCTTTTCCATCTAGTGCCCGCACTGCGTCAGAAAATCTTCGTCTTCGATCTCTTTTCGCAACGCAATAAAGAAGTCTAACAGTTTCTCTCGGCATCTGTCTTTTAAGTCATTGATCTCATATCTAAAAGCAGGGGGGTCTGCGTTCACTATTAAGCCTACGCCCGTCCATTCCTTTCAAGCCGCCCTTAGACTCGTTACGCTGTTCGACTGAACTCGTTGGCTCCGCGTCGGTCGGAACCCGGTTCGAGAACCTTCTCTCATAGATTCCCTTCACCAAGTCATCGCCAGCAATCAGCTCTTATCCCTTGGTGTCAAAGGGCGAGTTCCTTTCTTGTCTTGCCCAAAGACTTTTTAGATTCTCATTGGAGAAAGACTCTCCCGCGGCAAGGTTTTACACATAGGGCCAGCTGCTTTCTTTATCTCGCTTGCCGTTAGTCCGTCTAGCGCCTTTCGGTTGGGGTCCGCCCCGGGGGTTAGACCGCTTGGGTTATATTTTATAGTCTCGAAGGCAGTCAACGTGTCAGCCATTCTTCTCCCGTGATCTACGACCACCCTTTGCTCTTTTTCCTTCTCTCTTCCAGTTCTCTCCCTCTACTTTATTTGACAGGGGCGGAGAATACCACTCTATCAATAACAAGAATAAAGTAGCAATTCAGTTTCAAATGGTTTGAGCTTGGAAGCAACCTGCTATCTATCGATAGGCGAGAACAGACTGCTATTGGCTGCTTCGCCTATCTATTCTATTATGGCCGGCTTGGAGACATCAGAGGAAGACCATCATCTCTATCCGGGTACGATCATAGCTTCATTCATTCGTTGAACCTTGGGGATAACCATTAGCATGGAGGTCAATCACCACACCACCTCTATCATACATACGACATTACATGACGCGAGAGTGCATGGTCAACACACACCTAAAGCGCCTACGTTCCGCTTGCAGCCAATACAACCACAACCTAACTTGCACGAGATTCAACAACCAAAGCGACTGGTAGTCCCGAGGGGGCGGCATCCTCCTATAATAGTTAGCAGTACTGAACAAGCGAGTCATCGGTCCGGGGAAAGAAAAGGACCGCCTTTGAAAAAAAAAAGGAACTCGCTTAACTCGCTAGGCCTTCGGAACAAAGGTGATTCTGTTCATGCTTCAGACGATCTGACTAATTATATATACTTCTATCTAATTAGAGACTCTTCTTCTATTATAAAGGCGAACCTATAGGCCTGTTTTAGCGCGTTTCCAAAGTAAACCTAACCGGTTACCTTTTTTAACGCTACTAAGGACCGGGTGAAGAATGAAAAACGTCCGCTAACGCCCACGGGATAAGATCTTTTTTAGATCAGCAACGAATGTCTTGTATCTATGAAGAAAGATTTCTCCCCCGGTTCAGACCCATCATGCCATACCTTGCTGAAGGCGATTCACGAGAGAATCGCGCACAGTTCCGTTTGACCGAGATGTGAATGCCCGTGATCTGCTCGGTATAGTGATGGATTTCATGGCCGACGTCTAACCGGCACGAATACGCCGACATGAAACGAGTTCCCCGCGGAGCATTTTATCTTTCGTCCTCGGACGTTCGGACGTTTTGTTCGATTCCGGCACTTGCGTTCTCATGCCCGGAACCCTCGCGATTGATTGGGAGAAAGAGCGAAAGCGAGAAAGATGGATTGTTATCCATCGGAAATCGATAGGAAATCCCCGGGGATTGCCTTCTAATAGATGTTATGTCTTTCATTATTAACATCCAATCCCATGCTAATAAGAAAAAGGAGCGATTGCTAGTCAGCTTTCATTTTATTAAATAGTTTGGGTAGGGGCTGAGGGTGGTCGAAGATCAGGGATTTCCAACTTGCTTCAATTAGGGAATAGCACAGATGGATCAATCACGCGGTTCTGCTTCTGCAGCGTCCTCCAACTTGCTGTCCGCTCCCCTTCACTTTCTTTGCTGGACGGGAGCGAATCGCGAAGGCCTTCCCACCACGCGAAGTTCAAACCTCGCCGGAGAGAGAGAAGCGAATTGAAAACCGGCCTCAAATCCCTTCGCAATCGAAGGTGAAAGCGGGAAAAAGACGACGAAACCCTTTTTTCTTTCTTTGTCAGCCGACTTGAAAGGTGCTCTCAGTGTACCGCCATACGCACCCAGACATTAGACCAATTGTGGCTGGCCCAACAGTTTCCAGAATGCCGTTGTCATGATGTTGATCCGGCTTCTGCGACTACGGCATCCGCGTAGCTCCGAATACGCGCATTGGAGCTCTTCGCTCGATGTCCCGGATCGCTCTGTTGTAAACCGCTGTTTCGTCGGGCGGTGGCTTATTTCTAACACCCCCCTTACTAGATCAAACAAATAAAGCTCCATTGAATGAATCAACTTCTCCCTCCCGAACAAGGGTAAATGGTTCGGGTAAAAGCCTATCTCAGTGAGGTTAAAAAAGGGGAAAGTCGTTCGAAAACTCGCGTTAGCTTTTTGGACCACCTTCTACTTTTGAACCAGTTCTCGACCCCGAGCGTAGCGACCCAAAGAAAGGCGCACTGGCAGCTCGTAGTCGCGGCAAACGCACTTTGATTGTTCAATCATTACATTAATAGGGGCCTTCCAGGAATTGACCAAGCAGGAACCGGGGATCAAAGTTCCATTCATTCATCTATCTCAAATAGGGAAAAAACTGAATCAAGAAGGGGTCAGCTGAGCTCGAAAGGGCTAGCCGGTCGTCGGCGGGCTTCTTTGTTTGTATTACTTTATATCTATGCCTGATTCCGCTCAACTCTCCCTTCAGAGCGACCCTTGCCTGAAAGCGGAAGAGGCAGGAAGGAGGTTGGTCGTAGATCAGCTAGTTATAGAATCTGCAATCGCCTGAATCTCGAGACGTTCTTCGAACCAATCATAGACTTTATTGAGATAGGTAAACCAAGGGGGCTCCCCCTCTGAGAACCTTATATGAGAATTTCATCTCGTACAGCTCAAGCAGAAAGACCCAAATACTGGTTGCAACGGATATGTAATAGAAAGTTTGAAACTTCTTAATCCTCTGATTCAATCTTCTATGAAGATACGAAAGAATAAAAATCCGAAAGCTCTTCTTTGTGGTGATAATGCCAACAAGTCGGCGCATTCGTCTTTATGTTGATCGTTACAGGCCTCTTGAATCTTCTCTTTTCCTATTTCTATTTCTTTTTTTTTATTTGTTATTTTGATTTGTGTGTAATGCGGTTTGACTATTGTATTGTTTTCTTTATTATTGGTAGGAATTCTCTTGAAGAGACCCTATGAATCGATTGAAACCTCAGATTCATACTCAAACCACGATGATTCCATAAAACCTTCAAGCTAAGCCCAAAGATTCCCTGAGTAAGAACCGTTGGATCATCACTTATTCAATGAATAAATATAATGACTCAAAATCCAAAGAAACATTTGTCCTTTGGTCAAAATAAGCATAAACAGGAGTTTGAAAGAATAAAAATCTTTCGATTTATAACTTCTAACTCTTTGAATATTAAGTATAAATCATAGTTCAAATATTTCGTGATCTATTTCATATATTCCGTGTTCCAGAAACTAGAATGAATATCCGACGAGGTAGAACCATCTCTATCAAGATGACAGACCCATTCTCTTTACTATCAATAGGATCAATTATAACAAGTCACACACTCATATTCCGGAAATACAGAAACAAAGAAATTCCGCGGTCGAACTACCAAAATAGAATGGGCTAGAAATCCGAGCCCTAAATGATTCACTTTGTATTGAAAAGGCGAGGACCTCGTGGTTCTTTTGGATCTAATTCATTGAAATTCCGTCCAATAAAACGGAAGAATTCTAAATCTCCAAAATAATAGATAGGAATACCGCAAATAGAGCCATTGCGACACCCATTAAAGGAGTAGTTCCCCATCCAGGAGCTACTTTACCATATTCCGAATTCAACGGTTTCAATAAATCCCCTATAGTAGTTTGTTTGTCTTGGACCAGATCTAGAACTACCCTCAACGGTTTTTGTAGCCATAAATCCTATTGTATTCATTGAGATCTGTTGACTTTTTATACCATTCCGTTGTAAATAAACGATCTTATCATAGATCCTTTGTGGTCTTGAAATTCCATTTTATAATAATGGAAACAGCAACCCTAGTCGCCATCTCTATATCAGGTTTACTTTTAAGTTTGACTGGGTACGCCTTATATACCGCCTTTGGGCAGCCCTCTCAACAACTAAGAGATCCATTCGAGGAACACGGGGACTAGTTGAAGTAATGAGCCTCCCCATATTGGGGGGCTCATTACTGAAATTGAGATAATGAAAAAGAATTTCATCTTTTTAGTTTTTTCTTTAGGCGGTTCTCGAAAAAAGATAGCGAAAAAAATTATCCCTAGAGTCGAGACTAAGAGGAATGTATAAACCAATGCTTCCATATATTCGATCGTGGTTGACAATTATAGCTTCCATACCTGTTTATTTGGGACCATCTCCCGGATAAAGAAAGAGCAAGAGTCAAAGAAAAGGCGGTGATTCAAATCAAGATTTATCTGGTACCCTATGTCAAATCACAAAAAGAAAATAGAGGATGGTCGTAGATCAAGAGCAATGTTGTATCAGACTAAAAGTCTTCTTGTAGTTGGATCTCCAAGTTTTTGGAATGCTCAAAATTCCACTTGAGCATCAAAATCTGGGTCAATACCAGCAAAAACGTCTCTGAACAAGGTTCTAGCACCATGCCAAATGTGTCCGAAGAAGAAGAGCAGAGCAAACGAAGCATGTCCAAAAGTAAACCAACCCCTTGGACTGCTACGAAAAACACCATCGGATTTCAAAGTAGCACGATCTAATTCAAAAATTTCACCCACGTCTAGCATATTTTTTCACAGTAGCAGGGTCGCTATAACTGACTCCATTGAGTTCGCCGCCATAGAACTCAACAGTTACACCTACTTGTTCGACACTATACTTCGATTCTGCCCTTCTTAAAGGAACATCGGCTCTAACAATTCCGTCTCCGTCTACCAAAACGACTGGAAATGTTTCAAAAAAAGTAGGCATACGACGTACAAAAAGTGCACGCCCTTCTTTATCTCTAAAGATAGGGTGTCCTAACCATCCAACAGCTATTCCATCCCCGTTGTCCATTGAGCCCGCTCTGAATAATCCCCCTTTTGCCGGATTATTGCCGAAGTAATCATAAAAAGCTCATTTTTCAGGAATTTTAGACCCAGCTTCTGAAAAACTTTGATTTTCGGCTAGCCCAGCACCAACTCTTAGATATCTTTCTTGCTGGAAGTATCCCTGATCCCATTGATAACGAGTGGGACCAAATAATTCGATCGGGGTAGTTGCTGAACCATACCACATGGTTCCAGCAACAACAAAAGCTGCAAAAAAGACAGCAGCGATACTACTGGAAAGGACGGTTTCAATATTGCCCATACGTAATCCTTTGTATAGACGTTGGGGCGGACGGACACTAAGATGGAATAGGCCCGCTAATATGCCCAATGTCCCTGCTGCAATATGATGAGAGGCTCTTCCTCCCGGAACAAAAGGATCAAAACGGCCGGTTATTAATTCCATTCCTTGTCGGCTCTCTGTAAAATACTCGTTTGGCCGAGGACTTCCAAACCTATACCAGAAGAGGAAGCAAAACCCGTGCTGACGAATAACCAACCCCCTTAATTCGTCGAGTAAATAGGGAAGGTATAGGTTTGCTATGAATGACCCAGTATCGAATACAGGTAATAATATCAGCAAAAGAACGTTCTCCTGTGCTTCCAGACATGCCCAGCTCCACATATTCTTGTACAGTCAAAGGACGATCGATTTCGTAAAAGATGAGATCAGTAAATAGAAATTCACTGAAAATGGATATTTGTGAGATCGTCAATATTGTACCGAGGGTGTCTTTAGAGTATACCGAATCAGTATAGCTATCCTTCTTCTGCCACAGCAACGCAATTTCAATCAGTATCGAAATGAAGTGTTAGAAAAGTTCTTTCTTCCTTTCTTGTTGCTTATCAATGTAGAACCATGTGCCATTCAATAGAAAATCTCTCAAATTCCTGTAGTATAGGGTTTCTCTCTACTATTGGTTTCGGACTAGAAACTGAAGATCAGGTAAAATAAATGTGAATCTGACAAATTTCTTTTTAATAATTCATGAAAGAGATTATCATATTCCCACAATTTTATTGATACGAAATCTAGAAATCGCCTTTTCGTTTTCGTGGTTGTAGAAGAGGTTTTTTTTTTGAATCTTTATTTTTTCATTTTAAAGAATTTCTTAGTTATCCAATAACAAGTAACAGTAGTAGATAGTATTCGATGAAAGAAAGAGAACAATGAATAAAATAATGGGAACAATCAATATTCGCGAAGCACGCATTGTTGTATTAGATCTAAGGGTTCTTTCTTGACCTAACTACCTAACTAGAAGTTATAATATGGAAAGACAAAATGTGGAACCTATAAAGGAAAAGATAATAGGAATTTTTTAGAATATAATTGAACCAAAATACAGATTTTATTTTTTCGAGTGATCTGATCGTGCGATATCTTTTTTTTTTTTCTCATTCGAGATACTATGTGAATGAACCTACTATTGAATCTAATGAGTTAAAATTAAAGTAAAAAGTAAAAGAAAAGATTTTATTGTTATAAGGGCACTCTTCGTTCCAAAATAGAAAATGTATTCGATACAATTAAAAAAGAAATGATCAAAATAGAAATGATTTTATAATTTTGTTTCATAGTGACGCAAAGAAAGTTTCATTTGTGAATGAAGTTACACGGCACAGTTCTTATTTTATTATTAGTTTACTCAAGAGTTGCCATATCTCGGAAATTCGGTCTGTTGATTCGGAATCACGGTATGGGTAGATGCCACAGATAATGAATCGATTTCTTTTTATACCTCTGTCACTCTATCTTTGTTAGTGCCGCCTATAATAATTGATTGATGAATCAAAAACTGTCAATTGAACTTATTCTTTCAATTGGTATTTTTGTTTATCCTCGTATCTCGCAAAAATGGAAACTTAGGTAAGTGCTTTATAAACATATGTATAATAAAGAACATATTTCATTTAGCTCCTTCATGCCTACTATAACTAGTTATTTCGGTTTTCTACTAGCGGCTTCAACTATAACCTCAGTCCTATTTATTGGTCTAAGCAAGATACGACTTATTTGAAATTAATCGAATAAACAATTCATAAAGAGAAACCTTTCCGTGAGATTCCATGTATTCTATGAGTTCCTTACCGTGTCAATTGCCAATTCTTGGTCATTGCGATTCATGGGCAATTCGGATTAAGATTTAGGGATAGATATTACCTCTCTTTTCCCCTTTTCAAACAAATTGAAATGAAATGATTGAAGTTTTTCTATTTGGAATCGTCTTAGGTCTAATTCCTATTACTTTGGCTGGATTATTCGTAACTGCATATTTACAATACAGACGTGGTGATCAGTTGGACCTTTGATTAATTAACATCTCTTTTTTTGATTGACCTCCTCTTTTCTTTATTCTTTAATCCACAGGAGGTCAAATTCAGATTGCTGTTCAAGTTAGTGAAGTTAGTTCAGTGTAATTCCAACTAACAAAAACGGAATCACGCTCTGTAGGATTTGAACCTACGACATTGGGTTTTGGAGACCCACGTTCTACCAAACTGAACTAAGAGCGTTTTCTTATCACAATAGATAAGACTATAAAGAAAAGGATTCTTTTTGTAACTCCAACACATCTTGTATGCATATACTATTATAGTATCATAAAATGAAAAATTATGTATATCCAATTTTAATTGATCTCAATTGATTCTTCGTTACTGCTCAGAGGAGAAGTAATAGGTAGGGATGACAGGATTGGAACCCGTGACATTTTGTACCCAAAACAAAGGCGCTACCAAGCTGCGCTACATCCCTTTCAATTGGTCTACAGTGTCATTGTAGAGAATCCCTGTCTTGTTTTCCACATCCTTATTTCCTCCATTGATATACACAATTTTTCTTCCCATTTCTTCTTTTTTTTTTTCATATATATATATATTAACATAAACAAAAAAAAGACTTATATACATATTAAATATGAAACCCACCCTAAAAATGAAATAAAAAATAAATGAATATTTTTGGGGAATGCTCAGGAGTAAAGAAACTTCTTTTTCTGTTTTAAGAAAAAGAAAATCTTATCTAGCGAATCTTCAATTTGAATCGGGAATTCTGTGTACAAATACAAGTGGTCCATATGCATCTGATCATATATGTATTACCATTATGTATTACAATAAATAAGGAGGATTTCAAATGCGAGATCTAAAAACATATCTTTCCACGGCACCGGTACTAAGTACTATATGGTTCGGGTCCTTAGCAGGTCTATTGATAGAGATTAATCGTTTATTCCCGGATGCGTTGACATTCCCTTTTTTTAATTAACATGAGAAGGGGTGAAGAATATTAGAGATACAATCAAATATCTGTGACTAATTCCTTTCCCCCTCCTCTTTTTTTCTCTTTTTTAGAATTTTATAAGGGAGGAGTAAGAGAAAGAATAAAAGTGGATTTAACCTCAGCGAAACTCGGGTTCAGACTCGAATCAAATTAAGAATAGAGGGAAAACGTAAATGTAAATGTTGGTCTAGTGCAAGAGTATCATACAAGATCCTTAAATTAAATACTGTACTGCGATTAGAAATATAGTTATAGTTAGAAATCATTGTATTACTTATTATTTACTATTACTCTATTGATATTGATTACAACGAAATCCTTCATATCATAATTGGATTTTGAGTTAGCAACTTCTATTTTTTTTCCTTACTTTCTTCGGATCGAAAATAGAAGACTTGAATGAAAAAAAAAAAAACAAAGGAGGTTCATGGCCAAGAGTAAAGATGCCCGAATAAGGGTTCTTTTGGAATGTACTAGTTGTGTACGAGACGGTGTTAATAAGGAATCAACAGGCATTTCCAGATATATTACTGAAAAAAATCGACACAATACGCCCGGTCGATTGGAATTGCAAAAATTCTGTCCCTATTGTTATAAACATACGATTCATGGGGAGATAAAAAAATAGATCGAACCGAGGGCCTGTGTGTCACCCTTCCAAGGAACAGTAAAAATAATATAGTAATATAATTTAGTATAAATAAATATATACTATATATAACATATATTTAAATAGAAATAAACCAAATCCTATTTCTGAATTCTAATTCATTTTTGATCCGAACGAAATAGGATTTTCGGGATAAGGAATAAACAAACCATGGATAAATCCAAGCGACCTTTTCTTAAATCCAAGCGATCTTTTCGTAGGCGTTTGCCCCCGATCCAATCGGGGGATCGAATTGATTATAGAAACATGAGTTTAATTAGTCGATTTATTAGTGAACAAGGAAAAATATTATCTAGACGAGTGAATAGATTGACTTTGAAACAACAACGATTAATTACTATTGCTATAAAACAAGCTCGTATTTTATCTTCGTTACCTTTTCTTAATAATGAGAAACAATTTGAAAGAACCGAGTCGACCGCTAGAACTACTGGTCTTAGAACCAGAAATAAATAGGCTTACTCTTCAATTGAATCGAAATTCCAATTCGAACTCAAACGCGGATTTGATGTTTTGTTCGAAAAATCTAAGAATCGAGATTTGATTGTTGTGTTGTAAGAAACAAAAATAATCGGGGAAGAAGAAGAAATCTTTTTTTTTATTGAACATATTCCTTCATTTTTACGACTTTATCATATTTTTTCATACTAATTTATAATCTACCTTCCCGGAGTTCATTCTCCGGGGAACTCCATTTATTTAAATCATTAAATCATTCCGGTGAATTCTTTACAATCTCTTTATTTTATGATCTCATTGGAAATCATATAAAGACAATTCCTATTGGATATAGCTATTTGTGCAAGTCTTTTACGATTTCGAAGTAACTGCCTCTTGTACAGATCGTGTATAAATCTACTATAACTATAGGATGCCCCATTCTCGTGAATTACTGCATTTATCCGAGTGATCCACAAACGACGAAAATCTCTCTTTTGCCGATCTCTATCCCGATGAGTCGAAACCAAAGCTCTGATTTTCTGTTGAGTAATAGTTCGAGTAAGTCTTGAATGGGCTCCTCGAAAGCTTGATGTAAATAAACGAATTTTTGTTCTACGTCTACGAGCTATATATCCTCGTCTAGTTCTGGTCATTGAATAAATGAAACTTTGATGAATAACTAATTGATTTCCTTTCTTTCAGTTATCCTTGTACCCTTTCCTGGTCTATTAATAACAAAGCGGATTCTTCCAATGTATAAAATCAAAATTCCAATGGCTTTTGCTACTATAACCTTCCCGACCACGATTTTTTTTTCTTTTTTCTATGCATTTCACCTCGAAATAAGAAATAGTATTGATACTAGGTATCAAAAACATAGTAAATTAAATAAAAAAGTAGTCAATTTGAAATTAAATGGATAAAGAAATAGTGGGTTCCATCGTTTCTATGGTTACTTCTTTTACGGTGAGGTCCTTTCTATACACCGGAGCTCCTTCCTTCATTTAATAAATCTTATTGGTAACTTGTACAGTTCACACTCTTTGGCTCTACCCATGAATTATCCAGTAATAGGTCTTTCACAATGAGATCTACCTATACAGTAACGGTATTTAATTATGAAGGTTAGCTAAGTAGCTGACCCTGTTAGTCCGTTCTTGCAAGAGTGGGAGCCTAATCTTTCTGCTGATTTTCCCCGCTTAATGGATAACCCTTTTGCCAATGGGGAATTGCTTATCATCTTAAATTTAGGTGATTGTATTTGCACCGACGGAAACCATAAATTTCATACACAATACACAATAGGGGAATATGATAGATCTTTTTATTTTTTTTTAGTTTAGATAGTGAATGGAGTTCTTCCATTCTATTCACTGGTACTGATCATTGATACTGGAAAAGTTGTTTTTCGTCCCAGTCCATGATCTGAACGAGTCGCACATACACCCTAGTACATGTTCCTCGGCGCTGAGGACACCCCCGAAGAGCGGGGGATTTCGTGACATTTCTGATTGGCTGTCTTGTGTTTCTAATAAGTTGTTTAATAGTTGGCATGCTGAATCATATACATAATGTACTGGTTTAGATCGATCCTAACCGGATGATTATGAATTACCCCCATTTTATTTAATTTAATGAAAATGAAACCCGGTAAGAAGATCTCAAATCACGGATTTGCACGAAATCCTTTCTTTTTTCATTGAACCGCTACAAGATCAACAATTCCATGAGTTTGGGCTTCTGTTGCTGACATAAAAACATCCCTTTCCAGGTCTTCGGATACAACCCATAAGGGTTTGCCCGTTCTTTGTACATAAACCTTTGTGATGATTTCGCGCAGTTTCAGTAGTTCTTCCGCTTCCATGACAAATTCTCCCGCTTGTGCCTCATAAAAAGCGGCAGCCGGTTGATGGATCATTACCCTGATGATATAACATAAAAAATGATTTCTCTATCTCGTATGATGAGTCGAAGAGAAGAGATAAAGAATAACAAGAAAAAAAGATAGAATTGAACAACCGTACAGGCATCTTTTGCGAATTGCATACGGCTCTACAATGGAATTGACTTTTACCTGCCATCGAACCGGCCCAACCAGCAACCAGAGCTGTATGCATTATATGGACAGAAAGCAACCGACCGGGATAACCCGTTCCACAGTCTCCTATCATCTCAAACTGAGATAAACCAACCTTACTAAGAACGCAAAGTCAGCGTTTCCACTGACTCTACGCTCTGTTCAAGGGTTCAAAGAGACAAACTCGAAATCTGAATCTCAATGCCATATGTCATTAAGATCCAGAACCCAAGGTTGCCCCAATCACAATACAAGATAATAAGATGTGATTGTGATAGTGTGGGAGACTAATCCACATTAACCTAACTACTTAATCTACCAACCTTACTTGGATCCTGATCAAGAATCAGGTCAAGGGTACTGAATAGTTAGTTGGAGGGTTACGAATCCTTCTTACAAGCAATCAGGAAAACTAGGTTTAAAGGAATACATAGCTCATATAAGTAGTACTTATTCATACTGACTATGAGGTAGCTTGTTGCTTCCAACCTTTAAATAAAAGAAACTTGTTTTCAATCAAGACCTAGACCCCCTTATGCACAGAGGAATAGGTCAAACAATGATGAACTGTTAAGCCTAACAGGCATTCTCACCATTGTTTGAGCTAGTATGACATTACTTCGTAACCACCAAATACTAAGGATCTTAAAGATCAGCAAAGGCTGACTAGGCCGATGCTAATCCTTATTCTCCACACAAGATGGTTAAGGAGGAATGTCAAACAAACACATTTTGGCTTAGGTCAACACTGGAAAAATAGTTGCAACAAAGTCATTGAAAAGCGTTCTTGCTAGAAAGAATGGCCTTTTGTAGCTAACTCAATCCAATCCCCAGTTTGAAACATCAAGTTGCTGGTCACTCGTCACTATCCCTTCTTGTCAGCTTTCCTCGCCTATATGAAAGACCGGATTTCCGCGCTTTTCAGCTCTTGTTTCAATCTGCAATTCCCTTGATGTAGATGTGTTAGTATTTGCCTGCACCAATCCAATAGAATATTTTTCTTCATAAGAAGAGACAGGATTTCTAGCTCTGACTGGGAGAAAGTGTTCGCTTTCCTTCTTGCTTTCTTGATTCCGATATTGAGTATTCTTCAATTGACATTGCCTCTTCCTATTTCGAAAATATTAAGTAAGATGGCTTGTGATGTGCCTGGTCTATTCCAACACCTTGTCTTGCCTCGTCGGTCCCTGATGGTCACTCGTCACTGGTCTATAGTCAGTAGAATAGTCCCTCTTCTCTGATCAAGCACGTCAGCTGGCTACTAGGCAAGGCAACTACTCGCAGGTCATGTCAATCCCCTTCCCTTAAGGCTTGGAATCGTCTCAATCAATACTTGAGTTTTTGTTCTCGCTCGTCAATTGACATTGCCTTGGCTCGCTTTGAATCTTGGTTCGCCGCTTACTTCTCTAAAAGGATGCTTCTCACTGGCACAAGCACTCGTCTAAAGTCATTAAATGAATCTCTCGGGTCAAGTCAGCTCGAAGAAGGCACTCTTGAGGAACGAACCTCGTCTTAGGAACCTTTGTAACAAGCAACTATTACTTTTAGCCTTTCCCTTCCAGATCCTCTTGAACGAACTCCAGTTCCAGGAACAAAATCTCGCCGGCCTTGCCTCTGATCCATCGTCTGCTCTAGTCACTGCAGCTCACTGGTCAATAGTCTCTCTTTCCAATCTCCTTGGGTGACTAACTTCCGGCCACTGATCACTAGCTCTGACGGTCAAAGGGCTCTCTGTCTGGTCCTACGGTTAGAAAGCCTGACAGCTGTCCACCCGGTTAGAAAGCAAGCCGCTCTCCTTCCGCCGAAAGCTCCTCTTCCTCCGGGAAGGCAAGTCAGTAAGCCATAGCAACTATTTGTTTGTTAAACAACCTCCTGTTGATGACCTAGCCTTGGGACTAGCCTTTGTCTTTCCTGGCATGGCTTTCCGATTCAGAGACTAACTATTCCTTGTGCCGCTTCCTATCTGACATGGGCAGGGTAGGGTGGTGGCTAACAAGACTGTCTGGCTTGTGTGCGTGAGGTTGACTCTTTTGTTTGCCGTGGACACCTGTGACTTGGAAGCAGACTTAGACAACTAATCTTTTTTTTCAACTGATTTTGAAGCAGCAAACTTTGGAGCAAAGGCAGCAAGTGTAGGCGACCCCAGAGCCGCAACGCACAGGCTGCTGTGTAGCTTGCTGAAAAACGTGGTAATCGCGCTAACAACCTAGAAAGGGCGGCTTTTCAGCAGAGCTGAGCCGTATCTTTTAGTTCCACTAGCCAACATTCACTTTTTGTTTCAGAGTTGCCAAGGTTGTGTTGGTGCTATCGTATATAAGATCACGCCTGGTTTGAGGAATGGCTTTCCCTCATCTAAAATGGTGTGTTCTCATCTTTTTTGATAGAAAAATCAGTCTAAGTGGCGGTCCTTCTCGTCACTCGTAAGAGCGAGCTAGGCACGTTGCTACAGGGCGCCACTGAGAAAGGCCGCCTTCCCCACCGGACCAGAGGCGGCCCACATAGGATGATTCATGTGAAACAAGGACCAACGGAGGAGTAAGAGGAGCTAATTCGTACTGATACTGAATCGAATGATTACGAGATAGACAATGAGACAAAGCCAAGAGGGGAGAGCACTTAGACAATTCACTTTGAGTACAGGGAAGTCTGCTGGTAGGAATTCCTCAGGGCGTATTACGGTTTTTCACCTAAGGCTTCCCATTTTGGTCATAATTTCGATAGTAATTGGTTTACTTGTTACCTTACTATCCGTACTATATGCTTCCTTTTTCTTACTCGGATTGGATGAGAATCCCCTTTTTTTAAAGTCAAATCCATGCTACTAGGGAAGGGACTCTACTTCCTCTTTAATCGCCATCGACGGCGTCGCGGCATCGCCAAGCCTATAATATCTCCCAAGCCTTCCGGCGCTTGAGGAGCAAGAGATAGTGAATTTGCCTTGTTTCGAATCCCTGTTCTTGAGTTTACTGACAGTGTACTCGAATCTTTCTCTCAGTCTCTTCAAGTTAAGTGAATATGACAAGTAAATATCTTTCTCTTCTTCCTCGAATGTATGCTTTGAATCTTATTGTCCCTTGGGAATTTCAATATATCCTTCAAAGCCTGTGAAAGCCTACTAAGACTGTATTAGAATATATACTTCCCCTGTCTTTTTTTTCTTGGTTAACCGGCGATAAAATCATCTTTGAAAATCTAATCAATAGAATCAATTGTAAAATCTTTATGTTACGGCAGGTGCCCCACGGATCCTAATTCCCTTAAGAGGTATATTGAAAGTCTATTATTAGTCCTAGAGTAAGGCACTCTATTTACAGAGTAGGACAAGATGAGTAAAAGGTAGAGGCGTAGCAGTCAGTATATTGACTATTAAAGTATTCAGAGTTAGCACTCTTAGTCGGAAAAGAAAAAGTCCTTAAATCCACCTTATTGCACAATCTCCTGGCGGAATATCCCAGAAAGCCCTGCAAGAGGACCCGCGCAGCTAACCGCCCCTCGAAAGCTTTTAAGCTTTAATGCCAGAAAACCCTGAAATTCGCAGTGAATCAATTAGCATTTTAAGCCTCGATTGGCTAAGTCGTCTTTGGTCCTTCATCCTGCCATGTAATAGAACCCTAGCTCTATCAATAGAAAGAAAGATCATCTTGCAAGGCCTGATCATGCATGGACTGCGAGAGGTTTCATAAAAAAAGAAGATTCGACTTTTCTTTCAATAAAATAAGACATTCTCATCCGCAGTCTTCCCTCAATCGATAAAAGAATCAAACTTTCAAGAATCAGATGAAGAGGCTTATTCTCTAGTCTGTGTACCCTTGTTCCCTTCCCTTTAAATCTAGCAATTGGTTGGTCTCAGTTAAAGGCTCGGTCCGTATCGAGGAATGATTCATCGGAGGCGAGTAAGAGGACTACTTCTAGCCCGAAACTGTAAAAGCAACTTGGAGGCCCTGCACCCGCACCGTGTTTGGTAATGGTTGGAACAGCACACTCGGTGAATCGCCTATTCAGCGAGCTCTTCTTACTAGGGCTAGGGACATTTTTTGTTATGTCTCGGCGTAAGGACTGGTACTAGATAAGGAGCGCATTCACGAGCACTAGCTTTCCTGGCTTGGGGGAGTATTGAAGTAAGCTATCCCACTAATGCAATTTGATGCTTCCTGCGTCGAAGGAAAGTAAAGAAAATCCCACTCATGGACAAAGCGGATTCTCTCTCATGTCATAGAAATAGTATATGCCGCAGATCGTCTGCCAAACAATGATTAAGAGGCTGGTAAACCCAGTCTTAGCTTTATCCGAACTTTTTCTGCTCGTTTGTTCACATAACAATCTTCACAAGCCCACGGAGATGAAGTAGGTTAAATGAGTCCTTCTTTCTGTAGTTGCTATAATTCATGCAAGGCTAACTGGTAGTGGTCTGGATTCATTCCCTTATGGCTGGCCTTTTTATATATCCTCTTCTTATTGAAAGGCAAAGAGATTAAGAAGCGTGGGTTTGTCCATGGAATTATCCTTTTTTTCCAAGACATTTAGGATGCTAAGGATATAAAAAAATGATATCTTTCCTGGTAAGTCTGATCCAAGGACTTGGAGTTGAATGGTGTACCAAGGAACAAGACGAGACGGGTTTACTGATGAGATTTATGACAAAGATTTCATTATTTTGGGCTTTCAATTCTCGCTAGCAAGGATCCCCATAGGGTGTTTCATAATGCATGTCGCTGCCCCTATATAAAAAAGAAAGCAATAACAGGGATGGGTCATTCATACTTTCTTTCCGAGAAGCACGTTCACCTTTGGAAAAGGTGCAGACTGAGAGGCGAGGACATTGTCAGTCCTGAAGCAATGGTATATTATATAGAGTTTCACTTTCTGTCGAATGTTCTTCATATAAATTCTGCTAGTTCGCCCTAATCAATAAGCAAGAGAGTTGGTATAAGATGTGGCTAAAACCAATGAGATTTCACAGTACCCACTTCTCAGAGATAAAGCAGCACTTTAAAATGATTGACTAAGCCAAACCACCCACCCTACTTACTGAATGGCTTACGGGCTTGATTGCAAAAAGTGATTTTGAATGGAAGCAACTTCAAAATCCAAATGCCAATCAATGAGTTTTATTTCCCGAAGCTAGAAGTCAAGCTAGCAGCGGAAAAGCCGATCGGAGTATCGGATGCAAGAGGACTGTCACCAGAGCTATCGAAAGTTCCGCTGTTTTTTATCGGTAAAAAGAGTGCTTTTCCACTTTGTCTTCGTAGAGTCGGTTTCAGTCCAATCGAAACAATTAGACTTCGCTTTTATCTAAGAAAAGTTACACAAGAGCTTGTAAGGAAAGCCGGCGGTTTCTCTGTGTTAATCATACACACCAGAAAACTTCGCCCATAGATCTTTCTTTTTAAAAAACCTAACGGACAGGAACGAACGTAAACAAGGCTCAAAAAGTGCCTGCTCCTGCTGCGGATTCTCTGCCATGAATCCGATTCTGAAACCGAAGTAGAGGCGTTCTCCTAAGTAGTGGGGGACGTCTTCTTTGAACTCAAAGACAATTTCACTTGAATTATTCTTGTGAGTGAATCGTATCAACTATACTATTCCGAAATTTCGTATCCAATAGAAAGAGAAATGATTCGTCTTGCTTCTTCACAGGATAGAAAGTTCAAGTTATATAAATAGAAAAGATATTACGATAAGTCTTTCGACAGATAAAGTATGATCTGCTCATTAATTTTGCATCGCTATTTTCATTTTTGCAAAATGGATGCATGGGTTTCAGAAGAAAGCTGGGTGATTAGCGACTGGCTTGTATCTAAAGACGGGCCTAATGAGGTACTACGCTTCGTAGTTTGACCGCCATGAGCCCTTACCCGATCCCCCTTACTCGTAACAGGCTTTCCCTCTGTAGAAGACTTCTTCCAAATGGCATAATTGTCCAACACTGCGTTCCTCAATCTTCAAAGAAAAGAATAAAGACTCCTCTTTCTCCTTTAGAATAGGATCGTCGTTGGTCCTTCTTTCTTGGGCTCGCATTCTCATGCCCCCTCGATGGTTAGACGAGAAGATAAAGTTCCTCACACCAATTAGGCTGGGTTATCATAAGAACGTTGTATTTAATCACTTATGTAGTGAGTTTGAATTGCCTTGCGCCCTTCTTCCTAGCATCAAAGCTGTTCACAAAAGAAGTAGGCAACTCGTTTGCTATTCCGTTAGGAGTTCGTCTTATCAAAAAGAATTCATAGCGGCAGGCTTCGTCTTAAGCGGGGATTCTTATATTCTAGCTGCCTAATTCCTACCATCCATTCTAAACGCTGTCCTATAGTTAGTTTAAGTTGGTTGAATAAGATTTCTCATATTGGCGTTCCCGGCTTGGCTTTCGATCTGAGAATTACCTTCCTCGCTCATCGTTAGCTCTTCTTTATGAAGAAAGAAGTCCAAGGGGCATGCTAACACTAGGAATTGCAATTGGTTCTTTCCTGCTATAGGAGCATTGGATTCGGCTTTCACCACTACTTAAAAGAAGATAGAGAACAAATAGGTTGTTCAGCCCTGCCAACTCGTCTTTATACTATATATATAGGGATTTTCGCTTGCCGCCGTCTTCTCATATGATCTCCGTATCCTCTTTCTCTATGAAAATGGGAGAGGGGATCTTCCCTTCTAGAGAACTTTTTTATTGCCTTCTCCTCGCGCTCTTTGCTCCCTACTAAATCTCACCCTGTTCAGGCATGATAAATGGGAGGTCTCAAGGAGACTTATTGCTTTTCCCCTTGCGTTAGGAATTAGCTTATCCTATACCATTGGAAGATAAAGAAGAAGGCTCGAGATCAATAGACCTCCTTTCTCTTAGGTCTTGCCGCTGTGATCTTGTTTAGGATTGGAATGGCTTTCCTTTCTTAACCGTAAGTTAGGAGTTTAATAAACCTTGGTGCCCGAGCTGCCCCTTAATAATTCCGAGTTTAAAGGGAAAGCTACCAAACTCTCTTTAGATTGATGCCCGAGATATTACTTTTAAAGGTCATTGCAGGGATTCTGGAAGTGCTTCTTCTTGCTAATGGTTGAAAAAAAAGGGCTTTTGCCTTCTTTGAAGGGAGGAATCACAGAGGAAGTCTCGTATAGTGAAAAGCATTCCCATTATATACTAATCTACTACTCGATAAAAACCTTCTTTCAAAACATCTGCTAGCAATCATTATCAGTTCTTTCTATAAGGCCCTCTTATATGTATGGTATGTGCCGACAGCATTCACCTTTTTGAAGTTGTTGTCCCTTCTAGGTTTAAAAAAAAAAGAGGCCGGCCAGTTCTTTGATAATGCCCCTTCTTTCAAACCACTTAATCCGATCAATAGGCGAAGGGAAAGAAAGAGTAAAACCCCTAGTTTCAATTGCAAGAGAGATATAGGACATACGGTAAGAGGCAATACTTTAATTCAGCCGGTATGAATGGAGCCTTGTTTACTAGGATAGATAGAGGGATCTTTATTGGATCTATAATCCGTGGGCACCATATATCAATAATAAATATTATACAGAAGGATACAGAAGGTTCTAACACTTAAAAGGGCTTAGTGTAATCTCGAAACCGGGAATTTTGAGTTACTAGTGGGAGAACTTGAAGAAGGATGGATCAAAAGCTACATCTGACCCTTACACTGAGAGGCGCTAAAGACCTTGCGATGTGTGAAACGGGCGACTTCCCTCAATTAATATAGTATGGTATGACTAATAGAATTTCCGAGGTAGTTGAGAGTTAGAGTCTATTTTAAAATCCTAGCGGAGAGTGTATACGTGGGAATCTTAAACTAGTCAAAAGAGAATCCATAATAAATTTCTGATTCAGAGCTTTTCTTGAAAGTTTTTAAAGATGGAAACTAACTATCTAATATATACACCTTTAATAAACGACCTATTCGGAGCATTCCTCCTCCTTCCTACTGGTCCTTCGAAAGAAGGCTTGCTATTTCCAAATCTTTAAGGAAAGGATGTTGAGTCTTTAATTATATATAGTTTATAGTTTTCAAAAGGGCTTTATCGCTTTCAACCACCTCCTTGACCCCTTTCATTCTTTACCAAAGAGGTTCACATAAACCCAGGGATTAGACTGCGCATTACGAAACCTTAAAATCCAATTGTATGGATGTGAAAGACTGAGTGATGAAACTCAATAATGACTGTGGACGGGGCAGACAAGCGATTCTGCGACTATCCTTTTTTGAGAAGATAGGATATCACGACCACGCAGTTAAAGAGGACATGGGGACCTTGAAAGAGATAGGAGAATGTGAGGCTTCCTCGAATATAAAGATACGACTAGGGACTTAAATCCAACCTATAGGTCTCCGCTCTGTCTTTGATAGTCATTCGTACCTATACATTTTTTTATAGGGACGGTAAGAACCACAGGAAGCCATACATGCCGGGAAGGAGATGTAGTTCTTTTGTTATAATCCAGAGTCCATACGTACGGCTCAACAGTATATGTGTCGAATGGCCCCAAACCTAAGACTGCCTTAAAAGCTCCAATCCTGCAAAGAGAAAGACCTGTGGGAAAGAAGTGAATCCCTTCCTAGAACCAGAATCCATGCTCCTTGCAATGGCAAGATCCGAGCTCTCTTATATCTTAATAAAGAAATGCTTTGCACCTTTCAAAGTTAAAGTATTGGTTGACTGCCGGGAATACCCAGATTATATTGATTCTTTCCTCTCCAATATCTTCTTTTCTTAGTTCTTAGTCTCGTCCCTCTCTTAGGTCAAGCATCTTTGGAAATACCCGTCTCCGTCTTAGTCGAAGACCTCTTCCTTCCGCAAGTTCGTCTCTTAGAAAAATCCTACCTTGTCCTTCCCTCCAACCTTTCGGGCGAGTTAGCATCTGCTTCTGCTTTATATTCTGACTCTCTCAGCAGCAATACCATAGAAAAAGAGAACCACTAGATCCGCTGCAATCCCAGTTGACTCAACAAAGAATCTACTCTGTTTGCTTTGGTGCTTTCTTTCGATGGCGATCTCATTGATCCAATTTTAGAAAAAAGGCCAGTTCCATCAAGTAAAATTCCTTTTCCTTCTCATCTCAGATGTAGCTCAGTACTGCTATTTCCCTCTTTATCCGACAGGGGAAGCAGGCAAGGATGCATTTGATAGTTGCTTCTTCCATTGAGCAAGATATTGGGTTGTGTTCAGTGTACCGCACCGAAGCTTGTGTAGCCTATGCGAAGCAAGCCTATTTTTTGTAGGGTACAAGATCGAAAAGAATGCATTGGATTCCAAGTGAGATGCCCAAGATAAAAGGAACGAGGTTGGTCTACGATCTTAAGCAGGCTGATTGTAAATCATTTTATCCGAGAGGGCGAATCCATAACAAAAAATCGTGAAGGAAAAAGATAGCGTGACGAGAATTCTCAACTCGAGATGGATCAGAATTTGGGCAATATTTTGGGGGCCTTAACTACCAGTACTCCGATGTTGTGGGTTATTACAAGCATCGCTTTTGTGAGTCTAATATATATTTGGGTAAGTTGGGCCGGTCACAAGCGTAATGCCGACCGAATCATTGCCCACAACGAAGGGTTGGGTCTTCCCATGCACTATGAGTTCGGTTGGCTGGGGGTCAGGATCATCCCTATCATTGGTAAGGGAACCCCCGACCGGAGCTCTAGCGCACCTCCCAAGCTCTAGTCTTTTTCTATTAGTTGCGATGCGAACAGGCGTTTACTTATGAGATTAGTTGAGTAGGTGTGCGTTAGTTGTCTGCTATAAGATAGCGTCTTTTGGGGCTTTCGACATAGTGGAGTGACCGAAAAGTGAGTCCGCCGCGAATGGCAGGGCCGGGGGGGCACTAATCAATAATGATGGGGGTCGTGCTGAGGAGGGCGACACGCCCATATCACGATCCACATAAGGAGTGGTGCGAATACATGATCGGAGGAGCCTCGTAGTTTCCGAGGCTACCTTCTTGTTAATAAGAAACCGATACCAACCAGACGGCGTTCAGAACCTGCCTTGAAGTGCAAAAATTAGAAGGAACGCAGAAGTAAGGAAATGAGACGACTCTTTCTTGAACAATATCATAAACGGATCTTCCTCTCCACACCAATCACGAGTTTTTTTCCATTCCTCTCGTATATCGTCGTCACGCCCTTAATGCTAGGTTTTGAAAAAGACTTTTCATGTCATTCCAATTTAGGTCCGATTCGGATCCCTCCGTTGTTTCCTTTTCCTCCCGCACCTTTTCCTCGAAATGAGAAAGATGATGGTACACTCGAATTATATTATATAAGTACTTCTTGCTTGCCAAAGATCCTACTTCTACAATTGGTAGGTCACCGGGTTTTTCAAATAAGTCGTGTTTTAAGTGGTTTTCCCATGTTACTACTTCCGTACCAATTCGGTCGATCCGGAATAAATCGGTTAAACATTTTTTGTGGGAGCCTGGTCTTGACTCTTATGTGTGGTATTTTATCTCGTTTGGCTTTTGGAATCACATCCTGCAGTGGTTGGAACAGCTCGCAAAATCCAAGCACTTCACCTACTTTATTGCCCCCAACCCTTTATCGTACCTTTCTTGAAACAGAATGGTTTCATGCTCCTTCATCGATTGGTTATTCCTCTTCGTTCGTCTCTTTTTTTTCAATGTCGGTCTCGATTAGTTCACAAGATTGAATGGCCAATTCTCCTCCGGACCCTCGATTCGATTATTTTCCAAGAATGTAATGTTAAGCCGGGTATGTATGTATCTGGGAGGAACTTTAAAGAAGGGCTTTCGGTTTTTTGCACCCTCTTTTGGTCTTGCAGCTTTTTATATTTATATTTCGTATATAATGAAGCGGGGGCTATCCGCCAGTAGCGTCGCGGATTCTCGATGAGGGGGTGGGTTCTTTCTTCAAACACTTTTTTCCGGTATGCCGCTCTGCGAGCAAGGAGCGAGAGAACCAAGTGGGCTATGGTGATGTCAGAATTTGCACCTATTTGTATCTATTTAGTGATCAGTCCGCTAGTTTCTTTAATCCCACTCGGTGTTCCTTTTCCATTTGCTTCCAATAGTTCGACCTATCCAGAAAAATTGTCGGCCTACGAATGTGGTTTCGATCCTTTCGGTGATGCCAGAAGTCGTTTTGATATACGATTTTATCTTGTTTCAATTTTATTTATTATTCCTGATCCGGAAGTAACCTTTTCCTTTCCTTGGGCAGTACCTCCCAACAAGATTGATCCGTTTGGATCTTGGTCCATGATGGCCTTTTTATTGATTTTGACGATTGGATCTCTCTATGAATGGAAAAGGGGTGCTTCGGATCGGGAGTAACCACTAGTGATAGGGCAAAAATCGGGGGGAAGGACAAAGGAAAGAGCGATGCCTACATTAAATCAATTGATTCGTCATGGTAGAGAAGAAAAACGGCGCACGGACCGTACTCGAGCTTCGGATCAATGTCCCCAGAAGCAAGGAGTACGCCCGCGTGTTCCAACGAGAACACCGAAAAAACCTAATTCAGCTCCACGTAAGATAGCCAAAGTACGGTTGAGCAATCGACATGATATATTTGCTCACATTCCGGGCGAAGGTCATAATTCGCAGGAGCATTCTATGGTGTTAATAAGAGGAGGTAGAGTGAAAGATTTGCCAGGTGTTAAATTTCATTGTATTCGAGGAGTCAAGGATTTGCTGGGAATTCCGGATAGAAGAAGAGGCAGATCAAAATATGGTGCGGAAAAACCCAAATCGATATGAATGGAAGATGCCTCTCTGGAACTTGTTTTTCTTGGTCAATCGAGGGAACAACCACAACGTTACGCCCCAAAACTATACGGAGCCCTTCCGAATGACCTATAAAATAGTCTACTACACTAGCCAAGAAAGAGTGTAGTAGACTCCATTCGCCCGTGGAGGTGAGTGGAGGAAGAATCAAAAAAGAGAAAGGTATTGCTTATAATAGTTGCTCGTTCATAAATTCACTCGACCACTTGTTAGTCTTGCTACACTACACGACAAGAGTCTAGGGTAAAGTTGAAGCAGACACGGTCAAGTGAAGTCGACTTGATTCAACATACCATATGGAAATAATAAAGAAGAGAGGGGTCTCGCCCAGGTGGCTCCCGCAAGGTAAGGACTTCAAACTCAAACAAAGAACTCTCTTCTCCAAGGCATGAGTCAAAGAAAATGCTGTATGTATCTAATGCAAGACCCGTCGATAAGCTAAGGCTACGACATGAAGGAAGGCCAGAAGAACTACAGAACCACGCCCACCAGAGCTAAAGGAGACCGAAGGGAGTTGCGGGAGGAAACCGAAAGATAGGTAATCCATATGGTGAAACATGAGAAAGACGGATTGCTTAAAACCGGAAGAAATCGAGTCCACCCACACAACGACCGACGGACTCGTGGTACTGAAAACCTCATTAGATGAGAAGGTAGTTGGCTGGCAGACCCCTGAACGTACATTAGCCAAAGGCCCCTATCAACTCAATCTGGAAAGGGAATAGACCGCCGTGAACTCCGGCGAAAGGCCCAAAGCTCAAACAGCATTAAGCCGAATTACATGGAATGGTATGACAGATTGAACAAGACTCAAGGAGTGCAAGAAATATTCCAGGCATCTGGGGTAGCAGATGCAATAGCTGCATCGATAACAGTTATCCCGAAAGATGCATAACTGTTGGAATGGATAATAGGCCATTTTTCAAGAGCGTTAAGGCTTACTTGTTAGAGTAAGGAAAACATAAACTTTTTGATTTTCTGGGGGAGTATGCTCTTGGAATACTGGAAGATGCAGCTGTCATCGGGGGGCAACAGAGGGGTAAATCCGCTGGCAAAGCAAAGACAGCTTGAGACTCTCCTTTGGAGAAGCAAGTTTAGGTCTTGCCTTGGTCTATTCAGGTTCGAAAGAGGTGAGGAAAGAAAGGAAGAAGTGCTGGTTCGAGTCAAGCTCGTGACAAGGCCTTTTTGGTCATATAATAGAAGGGTAGACGCCCCTATTTTCTCGTTAGACGGATGACTCTCCCATTTCTGATAAAGACGGGATAGGATCCACTTTGGCAGCTGAACTTCTTTGTCTATTTATCTAGAACCCCTTATCTCTTTTTACTTTACTGCGCCCGAGAAAGAAAAGATCCAGTTCGGGGACCCGGGAGAAGCAACTGACTGCTGCTTCCTCCGCTACAACTGGTGGTTATGGATTCCGAAAAGGAAGGGGGATGAGCCGGGCTAGTCAGTCCTTGTCCGCTTGCTCCACAAAGTGACCATGTTCGTTCACAGAGATTGAACCGCACAAGCAAGAGATGGCAGCTAGACAGAAGGAAGTTTTGACTTTACCCCAGATGCACTCTTCTCTTGGAAGAACAAGAAGAATCTTTCTTCTAGGTTGAAGCTTACCTTAGATTCTGATCTCTGGAGACAAGCAGTGAATCGATATCTGGATTCCCCGATCCCAAACATATTCAGATAGTTTAAGATGTGAGAAAGAGAGAGTCAGGCTTTGAAGTGAAGCTGGAAATGAAACACTGTCTATTCCGATCTTTCAGTCAATCAACCCGAGACTGTTGCCCCCAATTTATTTTTGGAGTAGGCATTCATTCTAGTCTTTTCGCACTTAAGCCTCTTCTTGGAGTTAGGGGCTTTCATAAGGCTAAAAGTTGAGAATCAGGCCTGGCCTAGTGGCAAGCCTAAACCGCAATGTCATCGAAAAGGCAAGCAAGTCAAGTAACTGACTCATCAATCGATTTCCCACCCATGCGAGTCGAGGAAATGGGAATGAATGCCGCCGTATAAGGCTTTTAGAAAGAAATGCCTTCTCCTCTCCCTCCTTGCTTGTTTAGTTTTAGCATTCCGAACTAGGCCAGCTATTAGCTTAGTGCGACGCGCACCCATTATGATCGAGTAAGTTGACTTCTTTTCCGCTTTCTAGACAGACCTCTTGTAGAACGAAATTCCCTGTCTACGATTTTCGTCTATGCTTTGGGGCAAGCGGCTAAATCTTATGGATAACATTTCGCAGATCCGCTGTCCCATAGCAAGTTGGGATGAGCAGCCGATATGCCGATCGGAGTTCCGCTGTTCACTATCAACCCTCTCTATTCTTATTCATTAGTACCTACTCGTTCTCTTTTCTCTCTCTCCATTTGCTTCTAGAAAAGAATCTAAGCAAGCGATTCGATGTCAAAGAACCCGAGCGAGGGCCTTCCACCATCAGGGAAAGAGAGTTGGCTAGGTATGGCACTTCCTTTCAAACATCAGGCATATTCAAGGCACCAGCTTCTTCCCCGCAATAAGAAATAGCTAGAGTCGAGAGCAGCTCCTTGGCTCTCTCCTTTCTTATAATCTCAGATTATTCTGCATGAAAAAGGAATTTTTAGAATCATATTCATGTGCACCCTATTCTTCCTAAGACCCTTCTCTCAAAGCAGTTCCTTCACGCTTGGCTTGGATTCATGTGCAGAGGATACGATCACAGCCTATTCTGTTACTATTGATTCAACCTCCTCGGGCATTATGGAAGCTGCTCTAGCTACCTTCTTACCAACCATTCTTTAGTAGCCAAGGCGATTGAACGAGATGAGTTCAAACCCGAAGCAGACCTAATAAGTTAAGTATAGGCCTCTGGTCCTCCGTCACTATTTAAGGCCTCACGGAGATCGGATCAGTCTGGTCAACGGAGCCTCCCTCCGGTCGCTTCCCGAGAGAATCTTTTTTGCTGCTTCAACATTTCCAGTTGGATATTCATCAGCGGCTGAATCAGATGGTGCCGAATCAGGTCTTGTCGAATCATATCTTCCCACCTATCGTCCATGCTCGTTTGCCTCACTTCGCTCGCCTTCGGTCGCCTCAGCTTCTCAATCCAATCTTGAAAGATCGACGGGGAGGGCTTTTTCCCCTCAGGCGACGGGGGGGCTGTTCTCTCAAGCGGCGAGGCCGAGAGGAACTCGGTCGTTAACATCGTCTCGTCATGCTGCTTCAAATCAAAAAGGCTCGTAAAGGCCGCTAAATCCGCTGAAAACGCACGATAGACGACTTGTAAGGGCGACTCGTTGAAAGGTGGGCTTTATGCAAACCTATTTGAAACAAACCTATTCGCTACCCCCTCCTTTACCGACAGCTAGGAGTGCTGCCCACGCTGAGCTAACCACTTATTAGACTGAGGTTTCTCCTGTCCAGCAAAATGGTGTTGCTGAACGGAAAGATCGTCACATAATGGAAACTACTCGGGCGATGCTACTCTCCTCATCGGGTCCTTCCTTCCCTTATTGGCCAGCGGGCTTGGAGCAAGATAGCGATACTGCGCACAGCGAACCGCTAAAGCCCTCCTCCCCTTCCAACTACCGCGCCTAGCACACCAGAGACTGATGATGATCCTAAGAACGTGCAAAGGATCGAAGGGGAAAGGCTTCCATTACTCGCTTGTTGAGGAATGCACTGACAAGCAAGGCTTAACTCGTCTCAAGATGTTGGATTGACTGCACCACTGTTGGCTCGCTCCCTGCTGCTGGCTAGCTCCTACTATTTTTTGCTTGGCCTATAAGTTCTTAGATTTGCTTGGCCTGGCAGGTAAATGCGCGATTTCACACTTGAATTGACAGATTGGCTTGGTGTGAAGTATACCGTACTGTAGAGAAAAGAATGCATTGGAGAGTATGCATAGCTGTCTTCCACCCCCATTCGGGCTCGTTCGTTTAGCAGATCGAATGAATAAGCAGTCGAAATTCTTTGATGTGCCGCTAGTGCTTTGGTGTAGCGAAGGGCTTGAGCGCTAAAGAAGGAGAGATTCACGGGTGAACCAACTGAAAACAGAATCCAATCCAGATGCCAATCCAATGAGTTCACTGCCTTTCAAGAGTCACCCTAAGGCCTAACAGAACTACTATCACTGAACTTGGCTAACTTCGGCTAAGAGAAGGGCTTTAGCGGCTTGGTTCTAAGGTGAGGTTTTATACCTGGATTCGGACAGATTGATAGAGGAAATGCCAAAGCCTTCTTTCCTGCCTATGTGCAAGCGCTCTTAACCTTCTCGAAGGCAGAGAAACTTTAGTTGGTGAGTTGCCTTCCCTCTAGGGTGATTTGACTAGTGGAATTTAAGTATTCGATTCACCCACCTCTTCTTGATTCGCCCTCTCTCTCCGGTAATAAGGGTAGAGGAATAATAGCTAATCAGGAAGACCGGTTGCAATCAGTCTTGCAAGTCCAAGATCAGCTGTGTAAGAAAAGGAGTAAGCACATTTCCAAGTCGAATCTCCTGTCTTAGGAATAGTGTTCATAGGCCCAGCAGGCATCTCACTCGGGAAGGAAGCTACTTATATGAGGGCTGTGGTTCATTCATTTCTTAAGTACGCAATACGCAAGGGGTCTCAGGAATGGAAGAAACAAGAACAGCAGAAAGGGCCAACTAACTACAACAATAGACTGAGAGAATACCATACCAATAAACTAAATGAAGACCCCCCGCTACAAGGATAGAACACACCATAATAATACGAATAAAGACCGCCCTCCTATCATTCACCAGGCTTTAGCACTCAGAGGGAGAAGCCTTTTTTCAAATAAAGGAAGTGACAACGTTAATGCCCGAGGAGGTTGAATAGTTATAAGATACCACGTCTCGGCAGAATCTGACCCACTTTCTGCCACTCTCGCATAAACCTATCTTATGTTCGGCCCTATGGGTGGCATAGATAAGGGGGGAGTTGAAATTAGCCGTGCGGCCATACCGGTGTGGGCCGTTCGGGCGGTGCTGTGTGCGGTCGGAACTCTATCTTAGGAAGGAGGGAATGAGTTCTTTTGCCATCGACTTGAGGTTCTGGCCTCAGACAGACGTGGTCTAGTTCCGAACTCCTGTCTTACTCAACACGAACCCCATACGAGAATGAGTCTGCAATTTCGTCTGCTGATAGTAGTAAGTAGGAAGAGTAGTGCCATCTGCTTTCCGAAAAGAAAGCTACCATATCAATCAGAGCAGGATTGGGCATTTGGATCAGGAATGGAGGACTGTTCCCGAACAGTGGGCTGGAATCGAGGGTAGCAGGTTCCGCGTATCCTTTCTCAAATCCCGTCTTTTTCATAGCAAATGGTTTTCCGTTCTGAGAGCAGGTTTAAACAGGAACTTTTTGAGTGAACCCGGGGATTTTTGAAAGCTATTTCGGGTCTCGTTTTGTTACTTTTTCTGTAAACCCGTGTTTTTTCGACACCAGGCTGTTTCCGCTCTGAGAGAGGTCTCGGATTGTCACTCTTTGAGTGCTTTTTCACATATATTAGATAGAAAGTTTTGAAAAAGAGACCGAAAAGAGCCTTTCTTGATTTCCCTGCGAGACTTAGTCAGCTGAACGGAATGAGACTTAGTCAGCTGACGGAAGGAGACTCAAGTTCGGGATGAGCGTACTCCTACTAGCTTGCGAAAGACCTTCAAGGCGGCCTCCACGGAACTATCAGCTACGTGCCTACGTTTGCTGTTTGAAAGCCCTAGTGCGCTAGCGCTGGTATCGGATTGGAAAGTGTCTTCAAACCCTGTCTTTTTGCTTACAACCCTAATTTCGGCGAGCCGGTGGCAAAGAGGTAAGCGCAGAAGGAAGAGGCGGGATAGGCAAAAGGAGTGGATTGGACATTTCGAGATGGATGAGTCAATTAGGCCTTTCTTGGATCCTGAATTATAAGGGTTGCCCATAAGCTTCAGAACACTATAAAGAAGCGGCTGCGCTGCTAAGCTAGCTGCACCAGTCCACCTGTCGGTAGGGCGGGATTTCTTTGCAAAGGAGGATTTCTTGGCTTAAGGTAAGGGATCGAAGCTAGGCTAGGGATGGAATACTGAGCTTGGCTGCCCTTTCATCTTGAATGGCTGGCTTGGGAATAGCGGGAGCAGCAGACGAGACGACGATCAGACAGCAGAGGCAACGGGGGCAGATGACGGGACGGAACTCTTAAAAGAAAAGGCCGAAGCAAGCAACCTTACTAATAAAGGGGCCGTAGCGCGGTAGCTCAATAAACCTAGAAAGGAAGCGGGAGAGAAGGCTTAGAGTTGCCCGCCTTGATGATCCCGGAGTTTGCTCTTGGCTCACTACTGCCCCAGTCTCTCATTAGGCTGTGTGACAGTCTGTCTTCCAGAAGTCCCGAAGGCGGCCTCTTTGTGGGGCGAATAGGCTTAGTCGTCTTCTTGCTAGCTTGATGGCTGTGACGAAAGAGCAGGCCTTCGAGGAAGGTCTTAGTTTTGCTGCTTGTTGTCGCAGCTAGTTATGTCCCTACCGGCTCTATTCGTTAGGGATTCTCGCCTTTTAGAATGCAGATTTGGACAAATCTCCCAGGCACGAGACCTGCTCTTCCATTTCGGTCAGAAAGGCGCAAACAGCCGTCAAGGCGGCGAGAGAGACCGCCTTGCCCGATCATTCCATTTCCTCGTGCGTCTTCTTATTCTAAGATATTCGTTTTTTTTTCTTTTTCGACTTTATAAATCAATAGCTTTCCTCAGTAGATCCGAATCTGCGGAGGAGCAAAACAAGGTCATAACCCCTTACATACTTCTCCAAACCTACTCTTCGGGGGATCCGACCAGTCGAATACAGAGGAGTGGATCAGGAATAAAAACCTCTTCTGGTTGGTCGAAAAGTACACTCCCCTTCTGTATAAGGGGCAGTAATCCGTCAATAGAGGTAATAGACGGAGATCATGGAATCTAAGTTGTATAGGAGTAAATAGGGTTTAACAACTCCTCTCCTCCCTTCCCCTCCCATCTCGCAGGTAGGGATGATGGATGCTGATTTCCAACTCTACTATATCGATTGTCTTTAGGGCCTGCCTATCAAGGATGAATCTTGATAATAGGCAACAGGGAGAAATGGTGTTGATCCGCACCACCCCTGCTCCAGCTATCCTAGCCTCTGCATTGCATCATTTATTTCTGCAGGCGGATCTCCGATCAGGATAAACACCTGAATCAACGGCTTACAGGACTATGGAATACTGGGCGTCACTGCTATATGTTGTTGCTGATAGCATTGCTGCTTCTTCAGGTGCCTTTGCCCTCGTTGCCTCTCGTACTCACCCCCTTCCCACTACTGCAGCTTTTGGTGCTGCTAGCTCCGCCCGTTCAACCGGCCGGATCTACTGAATCAACAGAGTCGACTAGATCGAGATCAACATTATGTTCCCTCTAACGATCAAAAAATTCATAATCCTTCCCATCCATGGTAATACCAAAAAGAAAACGGGTAAGAACTCAAATCTACAACATAATGCCCATACTACTTAGGTCGCTCTACTTATGCCCGTACGTACTACCCAGGTGGTTATACCTATAACGACTAACTGCCTTTCACGACAGATACAGCTGATCCACGTTAGAGCGAGCGGCAGATCGAACAACAGACCCTTCTTGATAGTCATAGCCCCCCAACAGTGAGTTGTCGTTGATCCAGTAGTTCCAGTAGCACGACGAGCAGTTCCAGGAGCAGCAGTCGGTTCAGCATAAGAAGATGAAGCAGCTGATTTACGACCAACCTTGCTTTGTGTACAAAATCCCTTTCTTTTAAGGCCTCGTAACCAGCAACAAGAGTTTCTGGATTCCTCAGGGCAAAGTCCATGTATCGATTTATCCCCTTTGAAAGCTTCTTTTGGATCTAGTTCGTCTGGAATGAAGTATCCTTCGGAATCTTGATAGTAAAGGCAGAGATCATTGGGTGTCGTACTAAAGGGGGAATAACAGACTCGCCTTCTGATGCAGCCCCACAAGGTGGCAATGAGTCTTCCCTCGTCCAGATCCGGTATTGGGGAAGAAAATCGCAGCCGGATGAACCGGGAAAGGGGTTCTGATCTATGCCGTCAGCGCTAGCTTCCAGGGAAGTGGCAACCACTACGAGAGGTGGATTTTATTATTTATGAAATATCGGGAGGCTGCCTTCAAAGACGATCGAGGGTTGGTCTGGGGATTCCTCCAGGACGCAGAGATCGAAGTGCTGATTTCCCTCACTAGTAGCCTCTTCCACTCGGGAGCTGGTGGTAAATAGGATCGGATCCTGAGTACGGGAGATAGCAGATAGAGGAGGTGTTTTCCTTGGGGTTTTGGCACCCTAAAGAAAGAGTTGCTTGGCCATTATCGGTCGGTGAAAGCAGAGGCAAGAAGCTAACCAGTCAAGCAGAAGATACTTCTCTTGAAGCTCTTCGATCTCGTATTCAGCTGGTTGACCCTGTCTGTGTAAATAAGAAACAAAGCGCTCTCCTAGCGTCGTCCGCATATCGCGAAGGACCATGAGATCGCCGTAGAGCTTTTTCAAGCGAATGTACGGCTAGACCCCGTAAGATGGGATCGTCATAGATTTCGTACCAATCTCCACATCGTTCGAGCTTCTGGATGATGATGTCAGGCGAAGTCGTCTCCATGAGTTGGAGTTGCTCGGCAGGGCAGGGGTGCTCGCCCTTACCTTAGTAGCGCTCTTTGGACTAGCACCAGCGTTAGTAGCGCTCTTTGAACTAGTACCGGCGGCTATATCCCGGATTTCCTCCAATGAAAACTCGCCCCACACAAGGGGTTGCCCGTCCTGCTTGAGAAGGTACCTACAAATGGACGCCCAGTTTTTATGAAATGGAACATCCAGCGTGCGCCCCCCCCGGTGTTGATAGAAATATGTGAGCTCGGCAGGGAACAGAAAAGATGGTCCATCCAACATGTGGAATGCTTCTGTCTCATTCGTTACCCGTTAAAAGGAGGTTGGTCGTAGATCACGAACTGCTTGCTCAAGAAAAGATCAATCCGGCCAATCAATCAGAATGGGGAGTGTTTCCCCGAAATCGATAACTTTTCAATAGTTCGTTTATGACTCCATATAATCCTAATGTTATGGGGTTCCCCGGTTAACGGACAAGCTTCTGTCGGATACGGAAAGAAGAAACCCGGAAACGCTCTATTCTTTGATTCGTGATATTAGAGGATAATCACGAGCACAGTCAATTGTTTCAACGATTCAAAGAATTATTTAACCCAGAGAGAGATAGAGGTAGCTAGCCTATTTGGTTGTCCCCAAAAGCGCCCTCCCCAAAGGGAAAGATTTTATTTTCCATAAAATTGATACAGCTATGGAAAACTAAGATAATGTCTTTTATTGAAGCACAAGATCTTCTCAGTTTCGTTGATGGAACTGGAAAAGAACCAAAGGACTTTCTTGAGACTGATGACAAAGGTGAGATAATGAACCCTGAGTACGTCACCTGGAGAAGAACAGACCGACTATTCAAAATCAAAATGATAGGCACCATGACCGAAGACGTTCTTAGTCCAACGACAAGACTAAGAACGTCTCGTAATATTTGGATGTGCTTAGAAAAAACGTTTGCCCAATCTTCAAAGGACCGAGAACTTCAACTACAGTGTCAATTGCAGCTATGTCGCAAAGGGTTCCAAACCTGTTTATGTTCGAAATTGAAAACCATATGTGATGATCTTACGGCCATTCAGAAGCCAGTTTCTGATTCAGATAAGGTCTTTGTTTTGGCTCTCTAATGGACTTGGGCTTAGATACGAGGGATTCGTGACTTCTATGCTCTCAAAACCCCCCTCAAAAAAGAAAACTATAGCCAGTAAGCCAGCCCTCCAGCTGCATTAAGGAACTCCAGCACTGGACTGGAGCACTCAAGCAGATAAGGCAAGCCTAAAGTAAAGTAAAGTAAGCTCAAGCAAGCTAGATAGCGTAGTAGCATACAGAGCCATGTGTCTGTAAGGAGGCAAAGCCCCATTCTCCCACGATATATATGGCTAAGAACTCCACGCTTAGTTCGTTTTATCTTATTTGGGGCACGGGGGGTATGAATCCGTGAACCCGATCAATGCCGAATGTCTCTATTAGTTTAGTGTCCCAGTAACCTTCCAACCCGAGTGAAAGCAATTGATTGGATTGATTCCGCTGACCCATCACCTGCCCGGTCTAAGCTACAGTTGAACCGATTTCTTTTTTTTCTTTATTTTACCCATAACCTAAAGCATCCGAGCTAATTACATAACCAATTTGTTCAGCGGACTGAGCCGGCAGAGGCAGAGGAGTTTATGCATGAACTTTCTAGTTGTTCCATATCGAGATCGATCAGATTCCATTCAAGTTAGACCACCAGCATCTGAATCAGCAGAATCTAAGCTAGTTGCGGGTGGGATAAGGGCAACAAAGGCATAAGAAGCAAAGACATAGGCTGTGTGGGCACTAGTCATATTAGCGGTAAAAAAAGTATGGGAAGCGCTAGGATGGTATGGGCTGCAGCATAAGAAGCTACGGCACCACAGTTCAGTTAGAGACAAAGGCCCCACACTCTCTAAAAACAACAAAAGAGAGAATTCCCGGTGTGGGATAAGCGCTAAGTCCAATCCTAATTGCTACTTTGGAAGAACCAAGACTAATGAAAGCAGCGAAGGTAGCACCACATGTAGAAGTAGAGGCAGCCCCCCACCTATGCAAGCATCATTCCTTCTAGTTTGTACGGTCCCAGAAGCGGCTTCCCCACCATCTCGCTTAGTTAGAGTGCCAATGATAGGAGGTACCGGTTCCGGCAAAGGTGTACGGAAGAAAAGGTAATAAGACCATCGCTAGTTTCCCGTTACCAAGAGGCAAATCAACAAGCCAGCAACCGTTCAAAAACCCGAGAAAGCTATCATCTCGCGCGGATCCATACCCATAACCACCGGCATCTTCACTAATTGGAGATAGGTGCGTCCAAGTCCTTTCTTTCTCTTTCTTATTCATTCATTATTTTTTTTTGCTTGGCTGGCCTAACGTGATCATTGAATTCAGTTTCCACTATGTTCTTCTCTTGTACAGATTGAGTGTAATTGAAGAGGTTTTGATAGACTGAGAATGCCCCTTTTAGAGGGCAATGAGATCAAAATCTAGCTTTCGAATGTACCTTGCTACTCCTATACTGGTTTTTCCGTTGCTGGGCGTAGGCCTGTTATTTATTATCACCCGAGGCCTGAGGCCGCTCACGCACGCATGCATCGGAGCTGTCAGCATTTGGGAAAAATGGGTAAGCCCATTCTGTATAAGTAAGTATACGTTGCCATTAGTTCTTAGAAGCGATGTTCTGTCATTCCCAATTTATCGATATCCGCCCTTGTTCGTTTGTGATGCCCCGTTGGATTTTTTCCAAGAAATGGAGTGAAGGCATTAGCTTACTCTAAGGTAGTGTAGATAATAAAATGTAGATTTTGTGTGCACTCGCGTCTGCCCTTGTTTTGGTCTTCGCTTGTGTTATTACTGATATGCTCCGACATGTGAGTAGAAGCGCTGTGCATTCGCTTTCCACTTACTTCAACAAACCGGCAAGGGTTGAAGAGCCATAGCTAGCAGAGGCACTCATAGTGCTAGTTCCAGAGCTCAAGTTTACCAGTTGAAGCGCTTGATTCCCATTTTGTGATGTGATTCATAACCAACCACCCGTGCGTGAACCAGCGAAGAAAGGCAAAGGGTGGTCGAAGATCAGGGTGGTCGAAGATCACGTAGCGCTTGATATGGCGTCTTGCTACTTGCCCGCATCAGAGCAAGCATAGGTGGAGACAGCAGAGTCAAAGGTAACATATAGCGCTCCCGCTGGATCGCCCTAACTAGTCATATTGGTATGCATCTACTAGCCCGGGTATCGAGATGTTACTGAAGCTAGTGGAACTACGTGAAGGAAAGCTGCCCTTGGCTCTATATATGATGCTATAAACCATCTTGATATAGCAGCGGAGAAAGAAGTGCTGCTGCCTCTCTGCTCCTTCTACCTTTGTTTCTCCTGCTTAGGTCTCGCTCACGGATCTCAACCACGAGACTCAGAATCACGCTCACGAGGCTATCTCGATCTCTATTGTGCAGCCTGAAGTGGTTAGTCCGGTTATCAAGGAGGAGAAGATGTCTGAGAAGGATTAAATAGTTGATAGTGAGCAATCGGCTAAGGAGGATGACAATGAATTCTCGTTCCAGACAGCGACGGGGGATGGTGTAGAATTCGAACAACACCCGTTGACGTCTTTGTCTTTATCTCATTCTCAAGACAGTGCAGCCCTTGCTCATCATCCGCGCGCCCCTATACTATTGGTCGTGCTTGGTACTACTAAATGGACCTTCTCCATTAGGTCAAATCTAAGACCTTTCCAATATTTACTAATAAACGTCAAGTTAGAGAGATATGATTTTGGAAGAAAAAAAAAGCGGCATACTAACAATGGTGATACTCATTATGATATTTCTCCAAATGAGGATCATCATCATCATATGGAACGTGAGGTTCTATTTCATACCCTCTTTCATCCAGCAGTTTTTTAAAAGAAAATCTTACTATTGTTATGGCAATATTAGAAACCTGTGGATAGTGGTTCAGATATTATTAATAAACTTGGTTTTTCTCATTCTATTTGTATATCTTCTGCTCTTCTTTCTGTTGTTTAGACTGGGGGTCTTTTTTATTCTCTGGAAGGAGAAAAGAAAGCCTGTGTTATAGAGGAAGTCCAGTCCTCTTCAAGAACAATACATGTTCTAGTTTCGGACAAAAAACTAGGACACTCTTGGATGTTTTCCGTGGTCTATGCATGGGCTCAAGCTTGCCATCGGCATGAGACGTGGCAGGAATTCACTGAGATAGCGAATTCTATCTCTCTCCCATGGTTGGTCATTGGGGACTTTCACACTATTCTCGATCCAGCTGAGAAAAAAGAGTTTCCGTATCTCAAACTGAAGCCTTCCGGACCTGCACGGATTAATGTTTACTTCACGATCTTGGCTACTAAGGTAATCCCTATACTTGGTCTAACAAAAGGGAAGGTGGTGCAGCAATATTTGAGCGTTTTAACATAACTCCGGTTAATGTGGATTGGAGATCTATGTACCTAGATGCATTTCTTCTCCATCTTCCTATCACGCGCTCTGACCAAGCGAAGAAAATGGAAGTGCGCCGCACCTTTTACTAGTCAAGCTTCATTATTAAGGCCTACCCTTGCTTTATAGGATTAGGGGCGCCTGACCTACTGATTCTCTATCACAGTACCACCTCTTTCTCAAGCCCCATCCTTAACCCTTCCCCAAATCAACAACTGATCTGATCTACAAAGCCTAGACCCGGAAAGAAGGAAAACCACAAACAGCTTAAATGAACGGCTCGCTTATTTTCTTCACTTACTGAGAGAACAAATAAACTGAAAAGTCACCGCCTATCACCCGCGACAGGCGAATTTATTTTGCAGTTTTGGTCTTGTTAACGGGGCAGAAGAAAGCTTGTTAGCTCAAGTCAAGATAGCTGCTCCGGGTTGCAGTGCATAGTTAGCGTGGATGCGATAGCGCTGGTCTTTGAGGCGCGAGAGCTTCATCTCGGTGGAAGGGTTCCATTGTGACACTGGTCTTTATCGTCGAGCGAAGCGAGTGGCGAGACAAGCTCACGAAGCGATCTGGGAGTTCTATCCGTCGAGCGAGAGATGAACTGAATCGTATGTCGTCAAGTGAATGAGCTTCTTCCTCCTGTAAAAAAGATCTTCCAAGAGCAAGCCCTATTTTTTGTCTTTCCCTCTTGACTGTACTGTTCAAAGAGGGAGTCGTTCTGCTATTACGTAGATACGATATCCAAGATATACTGGAGGCGACATAGACATAGTGGTTGTCCAACGAGGTACTACGCATAATAAGATCTTGCTTCGGGTGATCCACATATCGCGCACTTACCCTTTTTTGATAATCCTAGGAAGATTTTTTATGCATTATCGCCTCACCTCATGTCATGGTTAAAGCATGAAGGATAGGTGGGGTCTACTACTCCTTAAAAAAGATTCTGAAGAAGTCACCATAGAACTCCTTGGATCATCTGTTAACGGCTCAATCCATTACTTCTGAGGAATGCTAAAAAAAAAATAAAAAAGGATTACTTTGTTGCTTTCTTTTTTCATTTTTCTATACTATTCTTCCATTGTTTCGATAGATCCCGGGATCAATACAATAAAAAAACCTATGAATTATAGTAGAGCAGTTGATGTTGGATTATTTCGAATTGATCGGAACAAGCAACGGACTGAGCGCCTAGCGCGAAAGCCGTTGCGCGTTAGCGCTTTAGTTTGATTGCTGGGTGACATATTAAAAGGAAAGAAGCCAGAGATGTGCTTAAGGGCAAGAGATTGATTTAAAGACTTTATTCGTAGACCAACCTAAACGGCCTTAGCTGCTTTCAAGGCTCATCTCTTATTATTGCTTAACCTCAGAACCTATCGCACTGATTGGATTGACGCCTACCAGGAGTGCTTACCGAAGCCCATATCCGTTAACTGCCAACCGTTTTCTTGCTTGGCTTATACCGTAACCCTTTGATTGGCTTGGCCTTAACTATACAAGGGAGACCGTATACCTTTCTTGATTGGCTTACCGATATGCTTGCCGTATACCTATTTCCTTATCTATAGTATTTTAGCTTATACTTACTTATTGCTTTCTTATCTATTTCATTCTGATTTTGACCGTTATGCGCCTATTTCTGCTTCTTTCTTGTTGTATACTTGTTATACCTGTTGTATACTTATTGTTATTACTCCTCTTTATTTCATAGTTATAAGCTCTATTAACGCTCACCTCCACCCCAAAGGCTCAGGCGTAGGGGTGGAGTCGAGCTAGCCCAGATATAGTCTTTCAGTCCCTCTCTGATAAACAATACTACTCATAACGAAAAAGAGATAGATTTATTTAAAGACAGATATCGTGTGTACTGAATGACCAGATTCGAGCGGGAATGGGAAGATCAGACCAGACCGATTGATAGAGTTTCTACCGATACAGGACGACAGCTCGACCGATTGAGACAGGGCAGATGCGACCGATACCTCTTACGAGAGTTGCGAGAGACCGATTCCTGATTGCGCAGATGCAAGGCCTATATTCGCATTTTCATTGACCTATCCTTGCTTGCCTTAACCTTAACCCGGTTACAGCCTTGACTGAACACTTGACACTATACTTTCATTCAAATCTCGATATTTAACGGAATCGGTATCGAACAAGCTAGGGATTCACGACTAGACTCAAGGACGGGATGAGAACTATTAAAAGAGATGGCGCACCGGGAAGTAGCTCTATTTACAGAAATAAGATTTGTGGACAGATGACCGGTTGAACAGCCGAGCCGATGACCGAGACAGATGCGAGCGGAGCACCTACACCTATGTGTATGCTGCCGACCCTTTGCCTTATTTCGCCTGAATATTCGCATCTTCATTTCCCTATGTATCTTTCCTTATCAAAGAGCTTGAAGAGGCCTTCCGCTTCACTAAAATGCCCTACGAGACAGACTCTGATTCAAACAAGGGATTCGCGAACAAGCAACTAAGCTAATGTAATGGCATCCGTGACAGATTCATTCACCGAAGCGATTGACCGATACAGAACGCGATTGATTTGATTCCACCGATTAGCGTTACCCGATTGCCACAGATACTGATTCCCGAGCAGGGAAGGAAGAGAAGGAATAGACTAATAAAGACAGGAGACAGGAATGGTTGGGCCGATACCGATGACCGTTAGCCAAAAGACGGATTCCATCAGACAGAGCAGACCGATGACCAAACAAGCAACGGATGAGCGCTCTCTGATCGTAGACCCTTGACTAGTAAAAGGTGCGCGTTAGCGCTATTTTATACAAAAAGTTTCTTGCTGGATGAGCTCCTAGCGCGAAAGCCATTTATCGATAGTTATACAAGGCGATCGGAGATCCCTACAGAAGATAGCTTTAAGAAGCCCGATGCTTAAACTCAAATTGCCATAGATCGCGATGAACTCATCAGATGAACTACTACAGGAAAGAAGACCAATTCGACCGAAGACCCTATAGACCGTTACAAGACAGCTCGACCGGGAAGTAGCATATCTTTCAAGAAAGAAATTCGGTTACAAGGTATTCGCCCTAATTGAATAAAAGCTATCTTGAATAAAAGAAGGGAAGCGGTTTTGATTGGATTGACGGATTGAGGACTAAAGTCATGCTTTACCAATTTCCAATACCTACTCTTGATCCTGCTGATGTAATTGTTGCATAAAAAGCTTCTATTTCTTTAGCACCTACAGTCATGCTGACCGAAGCACCTGTACTTCAATCGATGAAGCAAGGTAGGGAGATATCGATTAACTAAGCACGGGAGATATTCGCTAAACAGATAAGCGGGATATTGAATAAAAGAAGGGAACCGTATTCGTGGACAGATGAGCGTTTGCGACCGTTTACAAGAGTGAATACTGAAACAGACAATTCCAAATGCCCTCAGACAGATGCCACTAAACAAGTAAAGGACAACGGACAGTATTCGTGGACCGGGAAGAGCAACTCTCATTCAAGGAAGTGGACCGTTGACGACAGCAGGCCGGGAAGGACAGATGCTAATAAAAAAGCCGATTATCGCATGTTTTTAGAGGCCTGACCCATCTGACCCCGTAAACTCGCGATATTTAGCAAATAAAATAGGCCATTCCGGACCTTTTCCTCATGTCGCTACCAGCTACAGATCAGATATGACCGGTTGAAGAAAGAAGAAAAGAACAGCTGCTAACACGGGCGGTAAGGCATATCTTTAATAGAAAGAAAGATATCGATTCCTTTATAGTTATAGTAGAAGGGGCTAGCCAACCCTTATTCTTGCTTACCGATATGCTTAAGAACCCAACAAGGCATGGCAAGAGGCAGAGCTCAAAGGAAGGAGAGATCTTTCATACAGATTGAGTACTGATTCCGACCGTTACAGATTCAAGATTCCCGGTTGGGCCGATTGATTAGACCGACGGCCGGAAAGGGGTTGGGGAATAATGAAAAGAAAGAAAAAGATTGACGAAGGGAGGACAGGACGGGAATGAACCAAGCATAAATGAGAAATTGCGCGAAAGCCGTTGCGAACAAGCAAGGGATGAGCTGCGCGAAAGAACTTGATTGATAAAGGAGCCCGTTCGGGCCCCCTATATAAAGGGCTTTAGCCTTTTCTTGCTCGTTAGCGCTTTGCTTTACTAATATAATAGAAAGGGGCTGCTAGTTGTAGCGCGCTAGCGCCCCTATAGAGTAAGGCTCTTCTTCTGCGAGACTCCATCAAAATCCGCCACTCGTTGGTTGGTGTTCAATTCTTTTTATTGAGACTATGCCTTCAATTCCATTCTTCGTCTCCCTAGTCGCAGTATTCTTGCTCAACCCAACATGCATTTTAGAGTGCCGTGCCGGGGCGATAGGCGCGCCGCAGTCACGCATTCGAGCAAGAGCCTTTGCCTTTCTTCGCTATGTAAATAGAGGGCCGGAATAAGTTCAAGACCCTCAACAAAAGAATGGATTAAGGTGATAGAGTGTTATCAGGAGACGCTAGGCTTCGGAATTGAAAAATGGCTCTTTTTTTTGTCGTCAGCGGATTTCGCTCATCAAGTTCTTGTTTGATCTGCCGCTGTTAGAACACCACAATATTCGTCCTTTTGGGGTTAATGCTCTCAATGGTGAATCGATCATTCGAGATCCTTTTCCTTGTGCGAGGACGGAATGGAAGAAAAGTAATAAAACCTGCGATGGCTACTGAATAACCTCCTTTTACTTTCTCAATAATAAAGCCTTTGACCTTTGTATTCGTTCGCCAAATCTTGTTCAATTCCATCCAAGCTCGGTTTTGTCTTAATCTTCGTGGAAGAAGAAGAAGCGGTTCACCAGCCACTACATCTGTGGATCCCACCAAATCATTAAACCTGGCGGCTGCTCGCTCTTTGATCAGTGATTCACCGGCCACTAGATCGATGAAGAATCTCTCAAAAATCTGCTCTTTGATCAGTGATTCACCGGCCACTAGATCCAGGGATCCCACCTTATTCTCAAACCTGGTGGCTCGGTTGATTGGCACTCCTGTAGGCTCATCTTGCATACAAATTCTGGGGGTCCCAGGTCCTGCATCCACCAAGAACATTTCTTCCCTTAAGCGTAAAACTGAAGATTGTGAGGCGTTTCCACTACATAAAAAAAAACTTGAATTAGATCTTGGAAATGATCGACTCAAATAGATGCTCATCATAAGCTTTTTTATTTTTTTCCTCCTCTTCCTATTGATCAGAAGCATCCAGCAGCGCCACGCCAGTAGAAAGAGTTAAGCTACTAAGCTAAGCTGCTGTTGGGGAACTCGGTAGAAGCGATTTGCCGCTTCCGCCTCTCTAGGCTTCACAATAGCTCCCCCCTATATAGAAAGAAAAATGCCAAAAAAAACGTTACTCGTTATCAGCGTATCCCAAGATTATTTTCATATAGATAGAGTTGGGGCCGCCTTCTCTGATATCCCGACAAACTTCTTCCAAAAATGGGAGTTCCCTCTTGTCTTGTTCGGCCACCTTCCACTCTGGGTTGGTCTCCAGTTCGGCCCGCCTCTCGTCAAAGAAGTCGATAAGGGCTTCTTGAGGATTGTAGGCGGCCTTTTCGGCCAATGCTGGATTCTCCGAAAGGACTTGTTGAAAAAGAGAACAACATTCATGTTTCAGCTCCCGGATTTGGAGATCTCTATTCTCGAACTCGAGTAATCGGTTATACTCTTTCTGAGAGGGAGCTTGATCCAGGGCGGTTTGAATATTGTTCCAATATTCCCCCTTTTCTTTATCCAGTAGAAAGGGGGTCTGGTCCCTTTCGAGCCGTAAAATTCGATTCTTTATTGAAGACTCTAGACTCGAATTTTTTACAATAGAGGGTTGGTGGGAAGGTCCTGCTTCATCCCGCGCCACACTTGGTGGATTCACCGATGTGCCCTCCATTTCCGTTTCGGAAAATGGTTCTAACAAGACCCGCATCTCGAAGGAATCCTCCGTCCACGAAGACGAGCTTGATGGGCCGGAATAGGGAAGGATTTCCCCACCCGAAGCACACAGAATTAGCAAACCAGAAAGACCAGCATGACTACAACAACTACCTAAGCGAGAAACTAAGTAGATTCGTATAAAATAGCAAAAGAAAGAGATGAAAAATAGAATGATAATAAAGAAAAGTCGAAAGCCGTACTTGTTATTCAACCGAAAACAAAAACGACGCAAGATAAATATCAAGCCCAAAATCATTATTGCAAAAAGGACGAGATTTTTACCTGTTGTCATTCTCTCGGTAACTTCCGCTCCTAGAAAACGTTCGCAAAAATCTGCTACGGAACTACCTAAAAGAATTAGTAAAGAAAAGAAAAAATGACGGATCCTAGGAAGATTTGTAGATAACACTCGAAGGAATTTCATGATTTTTTTTTTTGTAGGATCGCAATTTCTGCGAAGTCGGTGCCAGTAGTGATATCCTAATTCGGCTACCTCTCCCACTCATCAAGGCAGACATAAGAACCTAAACTATTGCCAAGGGAGACCGGAGTTCTCTTTGCCCCTTCACCTACTAAAGGATCAGTTACTGGAGTGCTTTGCTTCTCAGGGCCCTCCGCGTCAGAGTGACCCCGCCGGGGCGATCCATTCACCCGGAGTTAAAGTTCGATCCATTAGGTTCTTCGATTTGTTCGGAAAAGAAACGAGAGACAAGAAAACATCTTTGATTACGATTAAAAGGAACAATCTCAAATAGACCAAGATCCAATTTCGGGTCATTTCTTGGTGAACATGATCTGCCATAATCTCTTCGATCCCTTCATTTATGTGCCAGAATACAGAGAGATTTGGTAGGAAAGTGGAAGAGACTTTTTTGTATATGATAATCAAAGGGAGTGGCAAAGCTGCAGTAATTCTTTGGAAAAGCCCGGTTCTCTTTGTCTTCGAGCTTTCATTCCTCAATCCACTGATTTGTTCCTTCATATACCTCCCCACCAATAGATAGAGACAAATAGGAATAACCGAACCACGTCTACAAAATGCCAGTACCATGCAGCTGCTTCAAAGCCAACGTGATGCTCCTTGGTCAGATGACCGAGATATTGGCGAATACCACATATGATCGAGAAAAGAGTACCTATAATCACATGAAAACCATGAAAGCCAGTTGCTAAGGAAAAGGTAGAACCATAAATACTATCCGAAATAGTGGAGGGTGCTTGATAATATTCCATTCCTTGAAAGCCAGTGGATACTAGAGCCAGTAAAACGGTAGCTACTAAAGCGTAAACTGCCCGTTTTTCCTTCCCCGCGAGTATAGCATGATGAGCCCAAGTTACGGCAGCTCCGGATGAAGGGAGAATAGGGGTATTTAGAAAAGGGATTTCCCGAGGATCTAAAACCCCAATCCCTTTTGGGGGCCAAATACCTCCGATCTCTACCGTAGGTGCCAAAGAAGAATGAGAAGAAGCCCGAAAAAGAGCAAAAAGGAACATAACCTCCGATACGATGAACGGAATAGAACCATATCGAGGTCCTAATTGTACGACTTTGGTATGATGTCCTTCCAACGTGGATTCACGTATAACATCGCGCCACCATACGAACATGGTATATAGGATAAATATGATGCCCAAACTGAGAAGTGTTGCACCCCCTTGAAATGGGTGCATGTACATCACACCTCCTACGGTGGTTGCCAAAGCTCCGAGTGAACCCGAAATAGGCCATGGACTTGGATCTACCAAATGAAAAGAATGCCTCTGAGATTCAATCATAAACCACTTTGCCTCGGTTGTATGTAAACCCCCCCTTCACCCCCACCCCCTAAAGTGGTAAAGAAGGGCTCTTTGGGGTCTAATTTTCTTTATATCTGACAGGACAAACAAATAGGAAGGGATGGTTCTTTCATTGCATTGATAGAAGTCTAACTAGAAAAAGATCTCTCTATTACTTTGAGAATCGTTGGTTTGACCGACGAACTACGTGGGAAAATGGACCTTCTTTCTTTGATTTTCAGCAAGCATTTTTTTAAAGTAAGAATTCCATTCAGTTCGGTTTCGGAAAACTTGCTGGTCGCGGATTAGTGCGTTCTGCACCGCCGACGGCCTAAAATAAAAGGCGCTGGTTGATCTCTCTGGTTGAGGCTGCATTCATTTATTCAACTTGACACGTGGGAAGGGCTTACTCTCCTAGTGGCTCGGCTTGGTCTCGCTCCCTTCACGCACTATTCCTCCCCACTAGAGCGATTGAGAATCTCGAGAACCTTTCTGAACGTCCGTCTTCGCGGGGCGATTTGAAAAGGAGTATATCTTTCTTGCTTGTAGTGCCTTCCATTCCACTTTTCTGATCGAGAAAGAATTTCTTCCGGTCATAATGAGATTAAAAAACGATGCTTCCTTGGCCGTGTGGAACATGGATTAGCATTATGTCATTCCTACAAGTGATCCCCCATCCAGGATTGGAAGAAGTGCTATATGAGGACTTCGAGATCAAATAGAATATGTTTCTTTCCATTCCTCGTGAGCCACTTATTTCTCCGAAACAAGAGATCAAAGTTATTTGACTCCTTTTTCCCAATAAGTCGACGGCGTTACACCATTGGGATACTTCGAATAAACTAGAGTACATATAGGATACACCGGTGCTAAAACCTTTTCTCAAGATATCTTCCAAACTGTTGGGGTCGTTGCTCCGGATGTTGTTCCCCCGGTGTGAAACCAGTTGGTTCCGTAGTTTTAGAATTCTGCTGATCCCAAGTACTCCATCTCCATCATTGCATATGGGAATATAGAAAGTAAAGAGGAAAAGGCATGACCAGAAGAATTGTGTGAAATAAGTGAATTTATCCAGTTGAGGCATTCTTGATTGAGAAAAAATGATTCCCTCCAGACAGCTTAACTCCGTCAAGCCTGTACGAGTAGTGAAGAACTATAGTGAGTTGTGGTTGTTGACCAACGGAAAGCATGGAAAAAAAGGGAGGTTCCGAAGGTCCGGAAAGCCCTCACTTAAAATATGGGACATTTTGATCCCCCTTTCCTATCACCCCCCCCGGTTCTGGTTCAGGAAAGGGTCAACGCAAGGATCTTACTTCGAAGCAATCTCTGGAGTTTTCCCTTATCCGAACGGGTCTTGCAATAAAATAGGATTTCATATTGAGCTCCAAATATACGCTATTGGGATAGGATGGCTCCTACTAGCTCTCCCCCCCTAAGAACCGCACGTGCGAGTTCCCCCGCATACGGCTCAAGTGGCGAAGGCCCTTTCCTTCGCGCTTGGTAAGCGCTTCGCTGTAGCCAAGCTTACTGCTAGCCTTACTAATCTAAAGCTAGAGCCAAGCTTCGACCGCGACTGCTCGTCGCTTCTGGCCGCCTTATTCCGTCACCCGAGATCCAAGTCAGCACCGGCAAAGATCTCTTGATTCCCCGCGGCCGGGCCGGCTTGGAAGCAAGCTACCGAAAGCTTCTGGCGACTCGCTTCTACGCCCGGGCCGCCGCCTATCCTATCGGCTTGGAAGCAAGCTACCTGTCGCCTATCTCACGCCCTTTCAACTTTTTAGTAAGATAGCCCTCTCGGAGAAAAAGCGGATTTACAATCAGCCTGCTTGCTTAAGCCTAAGATTGTAGGGGAGCACCCTGATTTACAATCAGCCTGATCTACGAGCACTTCTGATCAAAGATCAGCCTGATCTACGACCACCCTTTCCCCTTTGAATAATAATAAGGGCGTTAAGCCAAAGCTCCTTCCTTCAGCTGGGTGAGCCTTCGCTTTTTGGATCGTCTTCTGCCCAATGCGGTACCCTCCCGTTTTTTGGTTCCCATTGGGTTTACCTTGTTCACAGGTCGACCCCATGGCAGCAAGAAAAGGTGATCTTGTGCTATACTCCGGTGATCTCTTTCCTACCGAGGCACGCAAACTCCCATCGTGTCCCAGATCACATTCCGTGAATCGAAAGGGGAAGCCTACTCATCCATCAGCTCCTCTCGTAGATCGGTGCGGTTTTACGAAGCGTCTAAGCACAGTTCACTCGCGTTGATCAATCAAGAGTTTTGCCGCCACTCCTTAAGGTTACCTGTTGTATCATACACTTCTTGCAATGTTTCCCACGCTTCATACCCCCCTCTTTCTTCTTAAGGTAAGGTAAAGGGCCAGGCATGGTGGGGTAGGAGCATCCTGTCGGCAATCTTTTTGGCTTGACCAAGAAGTCTTATGTCCTCCGAGTCGCACGGCGTTTTAACCGAAAGAACTTCTTGCGCAATTCATGCGTTTCTGTTTTTATGACCAGAAATTGTTTCTTGATTTCCATTTCAAATTGTTCTCTGGACTTTTTATCAATATGAGGTGATCGTAACACAGTATATAAGACTCGTGATTCAGGCAATCCAATCTTCCGTGTGTAAGGCGGAAGCCCCCAAAAATGGTTTTCAAAAAATGGGTGATCAAAAGATCGAATCACTATGCGTATCTTGGTGGTCGTAACTTTTGGTGGTCTTTCTTTTTGGCTGACTCCTCTTCCTGTTCTATTGATCAGAAGCATCCAGCAGCGCCACGCCGGTTTATAATTCGATTCTAAGTGGGCTAAGGCTCCCCTTATCCCCCCCTTTTCTTTCCCCCCTGGCCGTGTGTGGGCCACACTTCAGAAAGGCCCTACGGGGGTCCTTCACTTACTTGTGTGAGCCCCCCGCCCGCTCACGCTCCTTACCAACAACCCGGCGCTTCGCCGCTGCACATTAGCAGAAAAAAGTGAGTGAATAGCCAGCTCCATGCAAGTTTATCAATCGGTTTCCTTTATCCTGTTGCAGAAATATGCAACTCAAGAAAAGACAGACTTCTTTGTGAATTAGAAAGCACTGAGAAAACTTGTGCATAGAACTTGCTATCTTTTTTTTTTTAGAGAAATGGTTTTCTCCGCTATTTGAAGAATTTCGTTTGCATCTTTTGACGCATGCTCTTTGTAGAGCCAAATCCGGTTTGCGAGAATTTTTCTGGGTCCGGGTCCGGAACCAGAAGTGGTAGTTGGTGTAATACCGCTGCAGACGGGCCCGCCGCCTGAGAATTAGAGCAAGAAGCACTCTCGCGCTCTCGAGCGGTAAGCGGTTGAGCGGGATGAGCCGCCTCGTTTTCCGCAAGAGATCGGGGGACAGGTTCCCCCAAGCCTCCTCCAGGGGGGGGCGAGTCTCAATTCGAGATCGAGAGAGATCTCCTCTTCAGATTCTTAGGAATGTACAGATTCGCGCTCTGAATCTGAATCGCGAAATGAAAATGCTAGAGGCGGCTCGTCTGATTCAGATAGAATCAGATATCTTATTTTCTTTTTTTTACTAAAAAATTAGAGAATCAAAAAGAGTGAATATGAAATGTGAAATCGGATTTCCTTTTCGTGCCATATGCGCTTAGACTTTACTTTTTCCCCTTTTTTCGGGGACTTCAACGGGCCTGTAAAGCTCATAAAATGGCAATTCTTCACGTTTTAAACCCAGAGACCAGAGCTAGTGACCAAGAAAGACCCAAATCACATAGAGAAAGAACGGAATTCATTCGAACCTACTTTCATAAAATCATCAATCGAAGATCTGATCAGATCTCGTGAATAAAGATTTCGTGGATGGATGGAAGGACCAGCTACAAAGAAAAAATTCTCTTCTCCATAAGCAATTACTTATGGCAGGATATCAATCTATCGAATTCGAGGTAGATCCCCAGAGCGAGCAGCAATTGCGAAAGATATAACAAGAGGGGCCGGATCTCTTTTAACAGTCAAAAGCTCGAAGCGAAAGAGGGCCGGAAAGGATCCGTAATTAAAAATGAGGGCACTCGCAGCATTGACCGGAAATGTGGTAGACCAAAGAATAAGCTAAGCAGACAAGAATAAATCCTTTCCCTCAGACCACATTAGCACTTGAGCTCAGAACATTTTTGGGAGAAGAAAGACTCACAAGGAGGTTGGGCGAGGTGCATCTAGAAAATAAGTTTACCACATTTTAAGGGACTACTGGTAATCTATGATAAGGGCTTTAACCGGGCTTCTTCCTAAAGAAAGAGGCGTCGAGGCGACCACTAATACACACTACACCTCTATGAGGGGGCTTAAACTGGGCTTATTCCTGAAGAGATATTTGGCGTTAAGACGATCACAACCTATGGAGACAAATAAACGAGGAGGACAGGCAAACAGAGATGGAAGTAGAGAGCTAACCTAAGCACAGGAAAAGATCCATTGAAAGAAGGGATTCGGGGAGGGAATGGTTGACGATTCACTACTATCTATCTAGTTCAGCTCACTACTTAACTTTCTTCTCAAAGACTTCCCACTTTTCAACTGAACTCGAAGAACTGAGCCTATTTGTGTCTGCTGCTTGCCACTCCGAAGTTAAGTTTAGGATTTACTTTCCGTAGATTGATTGAGTCAGTGGGGAAGTGAGCTGATCTCGCCTTTGTTGATCCGGTTGAAGAGAGTTCTCACGATGTAGCTGGGTCTGTCTGCTCCAGTCTATGACCTACCGTTTGCTTTGCTAAGCAGTACGCCTAAGATAAAAAAGACAGGTGGCATAGCGATCCCTACCAATACGACTGGACACCGCATCTCGTCCTCAACTCATTCCGACACTGTGAGATCCTATGGTCACGCCTTAGTCCGGGGCTTTTGGGCATTATTAAGAAATGTGACTCTCCACCTATTTCATTGTGTGTTTACTCTCCTTCTGCGCTTATAGTATATAACGTAAGACTTTGCTCCGAGCCATCTTGTTAAGGAAGGGCGGCTAGGGTCTACTTTTCTCATCTGCTTGAAGCCTCTCACTCCTTATAGGTACCGACCTTAAGATTGAACTTTTGGGAAAGCTACTGCCTTCCATACTTTCATCGAATCTCGGATATCGATCGGTGCCTAGAGAGGACCCTTCTAAGGTTCAATTCCTCTGGATGCGAGGGGCATGGAAATAAGAGAATGAAAGTCAATGATCAGCTGCTTTCCCCGAGGTTATCCCACCCAGGCGGTAGCATTTAACTACCATCAAAGGATCCAACTATTTTTTCTAAATAGGGGTTCATCAAAGCATAACCGGGCTATTTTGTTTTGGACCAGCCAAGCCCCGGATGAAAATAAGGCAGCTTGAAATGCCAGCCCGAAGACCCATTCTGCCTGCTACAGATGCTTGATATGCGCTAGCCTATCCCGCATATGAGACTGATTGCTCCTTCTTGCTTAACGTAATGGAATTACCTGATATGAAAAAGACAGTCATGTTCACTGCTACTGCTTTTGCCTTTTACCGCTTATGCTTTCCGACAGTCAGACAGTCATGCCAGCTTTCCTGAAAAACCTGTAACCAGACCTCTTTCGAGCCATCTCTGCTTTGCCCGCTACTAGACCCGTCCCTATTCTCTTGAGAAAGAAATTAACCCTATTATATATGAAAAAAAGTCATTTATCAGAACCAGCCTCTATAACGACTCCAACCCCTTTGCACCACCACATCGGAATGCTTATCTCCTTCCTATTAAAGTCAAAACTGCATATCAGATAGTCCTACAGCCGAAGCCAGCAAATTCCATCAAGTTGAACTCTGACGGCGCCTCTGCAAGCTATACTCGGAAGATAAAGAGTTTATTGTGGCCAGACTCACTATTGAAATGTAAAGGATTTCACTTATCGAACGACTATCCTATTTACGTTATAAAGGACGGTAGATACACTCTTTAAAGTCAATCGAATTCATTACTTCTCTGGCTCAACCCAAACAAGAGATAGAGATAGAAGTTTCTCCTTCAGCTGCCTGAAGCTGCTAACTACCTGGCTACAGCTTACTACTAAGACTTTCTTTGAGCTTAACCTTCTCACTACTATCTATCGTACTATCTTGACTTTCTTCTCACAACTTACGTTCTAAAATCAGTTTCCTTTCTCACAACTTCTCCTTCTATTATCACTTTCTCACAGGCCGGAGATTGGATTCAATAGAAGAGAAGCCCCCTACTTCACTTCTTCACTCAACTAGAAGCTTCGTTGCCCCGCCCCTACAGCTACAGTGAGCAACTATCGTATGAACACCGGCTTTCTTCCTTCAGCTTGAAAGCGGATGATGCCTAAGAGGGAGTCCCGCTTTGAGTAGAGGAGGTTGACTAGCTCAATTGATCTTCCCCACTTCTAACGACAGAACCGCTTGAAACAGCTTTCTACTGGCCTAACACTCGGCAGAAAATCACTTTCTCCTGAAGCTATCAAGCCCATAAACAAATCCTTTTCCTCACATCGGATTACATGATTCTGTGCTCACAGCTTCTCCTTTTCTTCCAAATTGAGTGGTGAGGGTGAGTTCTTGACTGGTTCGTGAGCTGCTATAGTTCTATTTGAACTAGAATTCCGCTACGCCCCTTCTCCTTCGCTTCAGCTTTCCCTAAAGCATTTCTTTGACCTAAGGCACTGAACGAGGGGAAGTTTACTTGTTCATGCTTCATCTCGAATTTTTCTGTATTCTCTTCACCTTCGACTGAACGACGGAACCCAACTACGTTGTTTCACCGCTCTGCTCTCTTTCTCCTGAAGCTACCCGCCCGGCCTTTCCTTATTTTCAATGAGACGGAGCTGAACTACTAAAGTTGCCAACTAACCTACAGCTCACAACGACAAGTAAACTTACCTCTTAAATATCCCTGGGGCTTCCTGTAAGGTCTTCTACTTCTACCCCTGCGTGAAAGCGTTTTGCTACAGGTTTGCTTGCCCGTTGGTTAGCTGCATCTGTTCTTTGAACATGGATGGGACCTCGACGGTACCGATTCTAAGTCGTTCTCCAAGAGTATAAGTCCTTCTCCAAGCGGTTTCTATGCGCTCACAGCTGCTCCTTTACTTGACTAGCTCACAGCTTCCCCTGCCCTGACTCGAACGGATTGAGATGAAACTGCTTCTTCTGCCCACAAGGAGACCCCGTAGTAAGCAACCTTTGCGTAGAGGTAAGTTTTAGCTTTACTAGACTGAGATCTTTAGCTTGACTCTTTCTCCTTTCTCTTTTCTTGCGGAATGGGAAGGATGGCTAGTTGGAGGGTTGATCCTTCTCTCTTTGCTTATGAAATCTGAACTTCTTAACTCGACTCTCAGTACTATCGGTTTCGTCGCTGTCCTACCGCCTATGGTCACTACTATCGTAGTGCCTTCTGCCGCTAACCTTTCTCCTAAACTGCCTGTAAGTGAAAGCATTAGCTGGTACTTACTTGCCCTTACTTGAAAAAGTCCATATTCAACTCAAAGAGGGGAGGGGTTAACCTAATTAAACTAAACCAAGGTAAGACCCACCTTTACTAGAGCTGAGCTGCCTTATTTCCCGCGTTTTATAAACAGAGAATCAAATCCCCACTGCTTCCTCAATTACATTGACCCATACAAAGAAAACCCCCACTGACTCCTACATATTGAAATGGATACTTTCTTGGCTCGCGAACAAGCACGATAGACGAATTAGCTACTACTGATTCTTACAAACCTTGACTTAGTTCCGTTCGCTACCGGCCCTATTTAATGTTATATTAACATAGAGTTCCCGGGTGCAGTGTTTAAAAATAGAATTGATTTTCATTGACCGATAGGAACCAGAGAAAAGAACTGAATGGGCTCACCGGCTTGCTTCCTTCTGCTTGAAGGCAGAACTAATCCATATCAGAGTCAGCAATCACAGAACTTGAGTACCGGCCTACCCTTTCTAAGAGGACGAGGACCCTTCTACCTTGACTAGAAAACCGCAACTTCTGATTTGGTGCTGTCGATGAACTGGGCGTAGAAGCCCTGCCTTTCACACCGAACCTTGAAAGCGGCCTTAAACAAATCAATAGAAACATCAGCAACCACAGAACTCAGAAAGAGGACCATGCAAGCTAGAATCCCGCTAAGGAAGAAGGATGCAGGACCGTGAAAGCTCCTGCTAAAAGAAGGGATGCATTTTGGTAGTACTCGATTGAGCCTATTTCTAGCCTTCGGCTGAGAGGGATTGAGGCGTATTGAACCGAGGTTATGAAATGATTCAAGAGAGTCCACTTATTCAATATCAGAGAAGACAGCCAAAGAGAATCAAGAAATAAATCCAAATCAAAACTTTTTCTATCTTATCACATTCATTTCCCTTCAATTATATTTGAAGATTCTTCATGTATAAAATAGAAATGCTTTTAGTTCGATCTATTACTAATATATTTTTTTGTTCCGTACTTGTTATATTTGTTATATTCTAGTCAATCCAACCGGTTGAATTGTTGTTCATATTTAAATGAAATGAATCGAGATTGATAAGGAGTTGATCAATGATGCTCGAACATGTACTTGTTTTGAGTGCCTATTTATTTTCTATCGGTATCTATGGATTGATCACGAGTCGAAATATGGTTAGAGCTCTTATGTGTCTTGAACTTATACTGAATGCAGTTAATATAAATTTCGTAACATTTTCTGATTTTTTTGATAATCGACAATTAAAAGGAGACATTTTATCAATTTTTGTTATAGCTATTGCAGCCGCTGAAGCTGCTATTGGACCAGCTATTGTTTCGTCAATTTATCGTAATAGAAAATCAACTCGTATCAATCAATCGAATTTGTTGAATAAGTAGTATTAATATAGAAATTTGAATATTCATCAATTCAAATTAGCATGTATAATACGTAACGTATGATTATGTTTGCGAAAACGTAAGAAATCAATCAAAGTATCTTGGCCCTCTCTCATGAGTCGATCCAGAAGTAAATTGATTAGAAAAATTCTGGTAAGTCATTGATTCATCTAGTGTTTAGATATATGATTCATTTACAAATTTACTAGATCGAAAATTTATGACGTTTAAAAATTTATAGATCCAATGTCACATTCAGTAAAGATTTATGATACATGTATAGGGTGTACTCAATGTGTCCGTGCCTGCCCCACAGATGTATTAGAAATGATACCTTGGGACGGATGTAAAGCTAAGCAAATTGCTTCTGCTCCAAGGACAGAAGACTGCGTCGGTTGTAAGAGATGTGAATCTGCCTGTCCAACAGATTTCTTGAGTGTTCGGGTTTATTTATGGCATGAAACAACTCGCAGCATGGGTCTAGCTTATTGATACGTTCCAGAAAACTCTACTTGAATACATTTTTATTTTTTTTTTACCGACAAAAACCCGTTCTCGAAAATAATATATTTTTATTTTTTTTTTTCGAGAACCGGTTTTTCTGGTTCAAGTATATCTTGTCTTTACTACGAATTATTTTCCTTGGTTAACACTAATTGTAGTTTTGCCGATATCCGCAGGTTCCTTAATTTTTTTTCTCCCTCATAGAGGAAATAAGGTAATTAGATGGTATACTATATTTATATGTATGTTAGAACTACTTCTAACAACCTATGTATTCTGTTATCATTTCCAATTAAATGATCCATTAATCCAACTGGTGGAGGATTATAAATGGATCAATTTTTTTGATTTTGACTGGAGATTAGGAATAGATGGACTGTCTATAGGACCCATTTTACTGACGGGATTTATCACCACTTTAGCTACTTTAGCGGCTTGGCCAGTTACTCGAGATTCCCGATTATTCCATTTCCTGATGTTAGCAATGTACAGCGGTCAAATAGGATCATTTTCTTCTCGGGACCTTTTACTTTTTTTCATCATGTGGGAGTTAGAATTAATTCCGGTTTATCTACTTCTATCTATGTGGGGGGGAAAGAAACGTCTGTACTCAGCTACAAAGTTTATTTTGTACACTGCAGGAGGTTCCATTTTTCTCTTACTGGGGGTTCTGGGTATCGGCTTATATGGTTCCAACGAACCAACATTCAATTTTGAAACATCAGCTAATCAATCGTATCCTGTGGCATTGGAAATAATATTCTATATTGGATTAGAAATTGCTTTTGCTGTCAAATCACCGATTATCCCACTACATACATGGTTACCAGACACCCATGGAGAAGCACATTATAGTACTTGTATGCTTCTAGCTGGAATCTTATTAAAAATGGGAGCGTATGGTTTGGTTCGGATCAATATGGAATTATTACCCCACGCTCATTCTATATTTTCTCCCTGGTTGGTAGTAGTAGGTACAATGCAAATAATCTATGCAGCTTCAACATCTTCTGGTCAACGTAATTAAAAAAAAAGAATAGCCTATTCCTCTGTATCTCATATGGGTTTCATAATTATAGGAATTGGTTCTATAACCGATACGGGACTCAACGGAGCCATTTTACAAATAATCTCTCATGGATTTCTTGGTGCTGCGCTTTTTTTCTTGGCAGGAACCAGTTATGATAGAATACGTCTTGTTTATCTCGACGAGATGGGCGGAATAGCTATCCCAATGCCAAAAATACTAATTACTTTTGTAATGGCAATTGGAATGATATTAACTCCTATTTATTCATTATCTATGTCACGCCAGATGTTCTATGGATACAAGCTATTTAATGCCCCAAACTCTTATTTTTTTGATTCTGGACCGCGAGAGTTATTTGTTTTGATCTCTATCTTTCTACCCGTAATAGGTATTGGTATTTACCCGGATTTCGTTCTCTCATTATCAGTTGACAAGGTTGAAGCTATTCTATCTAATTTTTTTTATAGATAGTTTTCATGAATAAAACAAAAAATAAAAAATTAACCCTATGGTTTTTAAAATTGTTCGCTGTACAATGAAAATGAAAAAAAGACTTCTTTTTTTTTTTCTCCTCTTGAGTTAAGTAAAAAAAAAAATGAATTGAATACGTTTGGCGTTTGTGAGAACCATTTTCATCAAGTAGTGCAGTGATTCAAATGGTTCTGGTTTTCCCCGGCTTACACGAAGTTTATATATATATACACTACCCTGTGTCTGTATTCATCAGTCCTTTCCTCAATTCAAAGGTTAGATGAAAATGTAAATGAACCATAACTATGTAGCCCTATTCCTAATAGATTGACCCCAAAATAGCATATAAAAATTATAAGAAAGCCCATAGAAGCCACAATTGCAGAATTTTCGACTTGAAAATTTTTATTTGTTCGAGTATGTAAATAAATCGCGAATATGGTCCAAGTAATAAATGCCCAAGTTTCTTTTGGGTCCCAATTCCAATATGATCCCCATGCCTCATTAGCCCACACTGCTCCCGAAAGAATACCTATGGTTAAAAAAAGAAACCCTAAACTAATAACACGATAACTCCAATGATCCAATTGTTGAATAAATTGGGCCCTGTAATAATTCCTAACAGAAAGAAAAGAAGTGTTTTGTAAAACATTGTTTCCTTTATTCATATATTGGATCTCATCAAAGGAAAATGACTTATTTAAAAAATGATTGTTTTTACACAAAGAATCCTTATGTCTTGTCGAAATGTAATGACTAAAAGAGCTACTGATAATAATGATCCACATAAAAGAGCTGCATAACCCAATACCATCATACTTACATGCATCATTAACCACTGGGATTGGAGAGCGGGTACTAATATTTCGGATTGATGCATTTCAGTTAAAAGACCTGAAGTAGCAAATCCTTGGGTAAAAATAGCACTTGGCGCGGTTAGTGCGCTTAAATGATTTTTATGTTTTTTCAAATATGGAACTATATGAATAATGGAGAAACTCCATGAAAGGAAAATTAATGATTCATACAAATCACTTAATGGGAAATGTCCCAAATAAATCCAACGAGTGACTAATAATCCTGTTATACAGAAAAAAGTAGCTATCATGCCCTTTGATGACGAATCATAAAGTCCTACGATTTCATCGACTAATAAGGTTATCAAATGAATTGTAATTACAATTGAAACGACCGAAAAGGAGATATGAGTTAATATATGCTCTAAAGTCGAAAATATCATAAATATAATTTGTTTCTTCGTCTTTACAAAATAAAAAAAAGAAGATCCCGGAATGGAAATCGGGAATTGAATTCATTATTCATTATAGGGATTATTGTATCTCTTTTAGAAGATGCCATGCCGCCACTCGGACTCGAACCGAGATGCTCTAGCACTGCTTCCTAAGAGCAGCGTGTCTACCAATTTCACCATAGCGGCTTGCTCGAAATCATAATAACCTATTATTATTCAATCGTCGAGATTGAACTAATCAATTCAATCCAATATTTTTTAGGAAACATTAAAATTGATGAATAAAAATTTGTTTAAATAGGGATTTTACCGTTCATTTTAGGTTGTCTCAGTTTTTTTTTTAACTTAACAATGGGTTTTCGCACAGTTTCTGTTTCCTGGAATATAACTGTTTTAACTAGATAGTTCTGCCCTCAATTCATGCATATAACTCAAAAGAAAAGTCCCTTTCTCATTTAAATTTTTTACTGATTCATTTCTCATTTATCTGATTTCATGAATCTAAAAAAAATGGATTTTGAACAAAAACATAGGATTTTTATGTATCACAATTTTAGAACAACATCCAAAAGAATTTATGTAAATATTTGTATAGCTTTGTATACAAATTGTATTAATCGTTAGGATTTTCGTTGGGTAGATAATTTGTGTTAGGATTTATCAAATCAATTAGATATTGGGCTGGATATATCATATAAAATAAAAGTTTTATTTCTATCGGAATTTTACCGTACTTTAAAAAATGCTTGATAAAGGAAAGGAATATAGAGTTATAAAGATATATCTTAGTCGATCTTACAGTGCAAACATAGTATCTATTTTGGATCACTAAAAATTGATATATTCTTCGTACATAATATCTGCCTAAATAGGAAAAAAGGTCTTTTATCGATTAGATTGAAGGCGGGAGTATATATTGATTCAGAGAAATAATGATTCCGAAAGTTACAAAACAAATTTGAAACTTAATAAATGAGTTTCAACGACAACGACCCATTGATTTATTTTGATTAAAGATCTTATATTTTCTCTTCTAAATAAAAGAAAAATATTATTGTGACAAATGAGTCGATGGGGAAAATAAGAATCCCCATCTCGAAAATGATAAAACATACTTTAAAGAAATGTTAAACCTTGTATCTTGTCTTTATTTCTTTTTTTTTTTTTCAAACAAAAAAAAAGTACCATTTTTAGAATTCAATAGACAGAAGAATTCTTATTCGACATATCATACGAGCGAAGCGAATTACAGTTCATATTGATCCGTTCAAAACAATTAAGGAATGGAAATCATTCATTTTATATTCAAAATTAGACTTTTTCGAGTCAGGACGATTCAGATTATTCTAACGTTTGATTATTTAGTTGGCGCACAAAAAAACTTTTAGAATTCCCGGTAGAAAGAGATTTCGCTAACGCAAAAGCCTTTAACGCGGCCCACCATCCCTTCCTTTTCCAAAAATTTTTATGAATACGCTTTTTTGACATAGAAGTACGTTTTTTTGGAACTGCCATTCAAAAACTAAGAGGCTACTCATTGTTATAGTTGGATGTCAAAGACATCTAGTTATTGTTCAAAACAAATCGTTACTATTCATTATCGATCTATTTATTCTCTAGATGATACTCTCTTTATAAAAAAATAATAATAATATTTTATATATAGAGATGGAAAATTGAAAATCGCATAAAATCTTACTAAGAACAAAAAAAGAAAAACAATATATGATTTTGTCAAAAAAATTGTATATTTCTATTTCATACAATATCCGAAAGAAAGAATAATTCGTACTGATTGGTACCTTTATATACTATATACTCATTCAAATCTATAGTATCCGTTGTGCCATAGAAATAGAATTGGTTGAAGTTGAAAAATATAAATAAGAACCCAAAGGGCTTCCATTTATATTTCTGTCTATTTTTGTCGTGCTGCATTTATAAATGGAATAAAATACATCGAAAAGTTTTTGAACCCAACTTTTACCTAATTAAAAACTTTAATCTCTTTTTATATTAATTGATCAAGTTCGAAGAAAAAGTACACCTAATTAAAATTTTTAAATTCGAATGAGACTAGTAATTAATCTAATTTGTTGTAGCTAATCTAATCTGTTAAAGGTTACATGACTTGATAAAAGCCAGTTTAGTAATTCCTTTATTTAATTCTATGTTATATAAAGTAAAGTGCTGGATATCATAACCTTTCCTATAAACATAAATATCTATTCATTGGAATAGCAGTATTTTGAATAGAAGAGAATCAATCAGTTACACAATGAATTAGTTACTGATTCCGAATAAACTAACTAAAATAACTAGTTCTTATCTTAGTTTCTTGGGTGAAGTTACTTGACCGCAGTAGATCCTATGATTCATATCATAAAAAAGTCCTATTTTTGGTGTAATTCTTTATCCTTGCTCTATAGATATAAATTATCGTAATATAAAATTTGCATTTTATATCTCTTCATAAATATCTTATTTAATAACTAAGTATTTACCTTTCAATAGTAAGTACTAATTTGGTCATATCATTTTTCCAATTGTAACTTCTTGATTTGAATATTTGAAGTATTTGATAACAATTCAAAATAATTATAAAATTCTATTTAAGTTCTTGTATATCTTGATTTTTTTTTTATTGACTCCTTTCAATCTCAAAAGAGATAATAACCGGTGAATCGGAAACAAGTAATTAAGAATAAAAGGGTTTTCTTTTTTTATGGAACATACATATCAATATGCATGGATCATACCTTTCCTTCCACTTCCAATTCCTATGTTACTAGGAGTGGGACTTCTCCTTTTTCCAACAGCAACAAAAAATCTTCGGCGTATGTGGTCTTTTACTAGTGTTTTATTGTTAAGTATAGTTATGACTTTTTCGGTCAATCTGTCTATTCATCAAATAAATAGCAGTTCTATATATCAATATGTATGGTCTTGGACCATCAATAATGATTTTTCTTTAGAGTTCGGCTACTTGATTGATCCACTTACTTCTATTAAATAATATTAATCACTACGGTTGGAATTATGGTTCTTATTTATAGTGACAATTATATGTCTCATGATCAAGGATATTTGAGATTTATTTCTTATATGAGTTTTTTCAATGCTTCCATGTTGGGATTAGTTACTAGTTCTAATTTGATACAAATTTCTATTTTTTGGGAATTAGTTGGAATGTGTTCATATTTATTAATAGGTTTTTGGTTCACACGGCCTATTGCGGCAAATGCTTGTAAAAAAGCGTTTGTAACTAATCGTGTAGGGGATTTTGGTTTATTATTAGGAATTTTGGGTCTTTATTGGATAACAGGTAGTTTCGAATTTCGGGATTTGTTCGAAATATTTAATAACTTGATTTATAATAATGGGACAAATTTTTTATTTGTTTCTTTGTGTGCTTTATTCTTATTTGTCGGTGCGGTTGCTAAATCGGCTCAATTTCCCCTTCATGTATGGTTACCCGATGCAATGGAGGGGCCTACTCCTATTTCGGCTCTTATACATGCTGCTACTATGGTAGCAGCGGGAATTTTTCTTGTAGCTCGCCTTTTTCCTCTTTTCATAGTCATACCTTACATAATGAATCTAATATCTTTGATAGGTATAATAACAATATTATTAGGAGCTACTTTAGCTCTTGCTCAAAAAGATATTAAGAAAAGTTTGGCCTATTCCACAATGTCTCAATTGGGTTATACGATGTTAGCCCTAGGTATGGGGTCTTATCGAGCTGCTTTATTTCATTTGATTACTCATGCTTATTCGAAAGCATTATTGTTTTTAGGATCCGGATCGATTATTCATTCAATGGAAGCTATTGTTGGATATTCTCCAGATAAAAGTCAGAATATGGTTCTTATGGGTGGTTTAACAAAACATGTGCCAATTACAAAAAATACCTTTTTATTAGGTACACTCTCTCTTTGTGGTATTCCGCCTCTTGCTTGTTTTTGGTCCAAAGATGAAATTCTTAATGATAGTTGGTTGTACTCACCTATTTTTGCAATAATAGCTTGTTTAACGGCAGGATTAACCGCATTTTATATGTTTCGGATCTATTTACTTACTTTTGAAGGATATTTTAATGTTCATTGTAAAAATTACAGTGGAAAAAAAGTAGCTTGTTCTATTCAATATCTCTATGGGGTAAAGAAGGTCAAAAAACAATTAAAAAAAAAATGCGTTTATTAACTCTATTAACAACGAATAATAATGAAAATGAAAAGGCTTCTTTTTTTTCGAAGAAGGTATATCGACTTGATGGTAATGTAAGAAAGATGACACGACCCTTTATTACTATTAATCAGTTTGACAATAAGAACACTTTTTTGTATCCCCAGGAATCGGACAATATTATGTTATTCCCTCTGTTTGCATTAGCCCTATTTACTTTGTTCGTTGGAGCCATAGGAATTCCTTTCAATCAAGAAAGAATGGATTTTGATATATTATCGAAATGGTTAAATCCGGCTACAAACCTTTTACATAAAAATTTGAATAACTATGGGGATTGGTATGAATTTGTTAAAAATGCAATTTTTTCAGTCAGTATATCTTATTTTGGAATATTTTTAGCGTCTCTTTTATATAATCCTGTTTATTCATCTTTACAAAATTTGGATTTAATTAATTCAGTTGCCAAAAAAGTTCCTAAGAGAATTTTTGGGGATAAAATAATAAATAAGGTATATAATTGGTCATATAATCGTGGTTACATAGATGCTTTTTATGAAACATCCTTAACTAAGGGTATAAGAGGATTAGCGGAACTAACTCATTTTTTTGATGGACGAGTAATTGATGGAATTACGAATGGGGTTGGTGTTACGAGTTTCTTTGTAGGAGAAAGTATAAAATATGTAGGGGGTGGACGCATCTCCTCTTATCTTTTTTTGTATTTATCTTCTGTATCAATCTTATTATTAATTTCCTACTTTTTTTTGAATCAAAAAAAAAAAAAATATTTAAAGAATCCAAATCCTAACAAAGGATGAAGGCACTCCACCGGCATGATTTAAGGAAGAACGCATTGGGACGGATACGGAGACAGGTGACCTAGATCCCCCATTTCCTTGACCCATGGCCTACTTCAGGCGAGAACGACCCCTGCTAAAAACGGGGTCAGCTATGATAGAAATTCCGTTTCACCGCTTGACTCTGCTTTACTAGTTCGAAAGAATCAATCCCACAACTCCAGGAGAAGAGGGAAATGCGATCAAAACGTATTCTTTCATCCTCAAGCAATTACCTCAGACTCTATCCTCAACAATTTCATTGTACCTCTGTCTTTCCCAGTATAAAGACTGAGCTTGACTCACTCCGGAAGTGGAAGTAGAAAGATGGATTCCGCTTGAAACCGTTGCTGAAAGTGAAGGTAGCCTTGCTGTGAACTAATCAATCCCTTTACCTGTTTTTGAATAATGCTTCGAAACCTACCGAACTGACTTAGAGTGCCCACCAAAAGATGGAATTCCGGATTCAAAAAGGGTTTCAACCCGGATTAAGAGACTAAACATAACTGCTTACCTTCGACTTTGCTTCCCCCAATTTCATCTTGACTAGAGTTCATGGACCTCGAGTACAGTGCTCCTGTCGGAGAAATGCCATCCATCACACACAATACGCGGTCGGTCAAATGCATCTCGAAGAAGTCTCCTCCAGCATTGAAGTGCCTAATCTGATCTCTGAAAGTGTCCAGTAAGCTATATCTAGCAGCTCCACCCGTCCGCGATGCATGGAAGGATCGTGGTGGCGGATCAGGAACCGGCTGACCAATCCCAAACTGCCGTAACACTCTCTCACCCAGGTACCACTCGACGTGGTCCAGGTATATCAGCTCCACTCGGGCACCTCTACTCAATTCGGTCGATTCAGTCACGTATCGAAGAGGGCTATAAGTAGGCCGTTTGCTATTGCTATAAGGGCTGCTCGCCTTTATACGGCTTGGCTTCGCTATCGCTCATGACTTGTATTGTGGTCGACCTAAAAAGTAGTCTTCCTGCCATACCAGAATGCTTATTATCTAAAGCTAGAAGCTTCGCCAGAAGCAAGCAAGATGAGGCTTCGTAGACAAGGCTCGTTCCGTACTTGACTTACGAGCTCGTGTAGTACTCGCCCCTCTCTATAACTACGGATTCAATCCAGCTCCAAGCGTACCTGGGGCTAACCTGTTTACCGAATCCTTAGAGGTTATCGGAGTTGCTAGCAGATCGAAATCGGAGGGAAGCGGAATCAGTCACTTATACAGCCAGCCTTGGAATCAGATCAGTCATTCCAGCAAACGTAGGCTTTCAAGCCGGAGTGCGTCAGGTTGCTTCTTCGAGTCGATCCATATCAAATAGCTTGATCGGTCGAATGACCAGGAGGGGCTTGCTAAAAGAAAAGTTCCAAAGGATTATCGCGTCCCCTTTCCTTCCTAAAATCAGCCTCCAGCAAGATATGGCGACGCCAAAAAGCCGTATAGTTCAGGAGCCCTGACGTGAACGGACGCTTTCTTTGTCTAAACCGGAGACATCGCACCTCCAGTGGGAATGGTCGCAGACGAAAATACTCGAGGAAGACTGTGAAATACAGTAGAACTGTATTCATTCAGTAAGGGATTTCTCCTCAAAGTACTGTAACCTAGCTCAATTCGCCTCATTGATTCCTTATACAAGCCTTAAATCTCGACTCCTCCTTTCTTTCTGAGCCCAGCCACATTTCCATTTGGTTATGCTCTTGTTGCGGGGGCAGGCCATAGACCTACTAAGTAGCTAGCTATATATATAATTTGCTCAAGTGTGAAAGCGGAAGGTCCTGCACATAAAAAATATTCCACTGCAGAGACCTTTTAAAGCCTTTGATTACGTGGTCAAGACCCGGTACTACGGGTATGAGATGTGGCAGAAAATACCCCGGTGTAGAATCAACTCGCAGAAATGCCCGGTCAAAGAAGGGCTTGCTAGAACTCTGAAGAAAGGCTTAAAGCAGAGCTTTCTCACTGACTCAGGAAAGGCTCAATCATCAGAAATGGTTCGAGCTTCAATCGAAAAAAAGCCTACTTATTCTACTCGAAAACCCTATTAGGCAGTAGTGGCAAGCACAGCAGAAAGGAGCTTTCCTAGATGTCAGGCGGGGAATCCTCATTGTGTACTACCTAGCCGACTCTCTTAGTGTATCACCGGAGTATATCTAATGTCTCCTAATGCAGCTACGAAGGGCAATGCTTTGTGGAAACCGGGCACTGAAAGAGAGATTTCAATGGATACTTCAAAAGCACTAAGACAGTCGGAAGCGCCCCAAGCATGGTCTGAAATCATACCATTAGGCTTCGCAACCTAGTTCCTCCTGTTCGGACCCTGGGTGAGGCACTTGCGACAATAAAGAAACCACAAATGGTAGTCAATACCATTCCACTTGAGTAGTGATAGAAGCTTCTGCTCATACTCATACACGCAGTGGGAGAGCTAAGGCAGCAATATCATCTGATCGGTGTTGTATCGCTGCAGGTAAGTGTAGTTCAATGGCCCAGACTGCTAACGCGTATCCCGATCTCACTGCCCGATATTCCGAAATAGAAAAAAAGACAAATATCGGGCTGTCTGAATCACTCGCTACCTAGAGGGAAATCGGTACAAAGGTAAGTTTCGACTCAATCGACCGGGGAATCATGCTTAGTCAAGGTGGAAGATGAATGTACTTACCTGCTCATTCCATTCATTCGAGAAGAGAGGGATTGGATTGGAATAAGAAGTATAAGGTGTATTCAATTATATACCTCTTGTTGTACCAAAGTAGTCTTCATTATAAAGAGACCATAAAAGCTCGAACAAAGGAGAGTGTGTCTTCTTCACCTTCCCTGCATTATGGAAGGAATTTAAGCCACCGAGAAGACTTTCGAACAAAACACAACGAAATCGAACAAAAAAAGGGTGTGTGCCGCTCAAATCAAACAAAGATAGATAGAAAAAACACAAAAAAGTTTGAACTAAAGATATCGCTTATAACTCGCAATATACTTAAAAATCTTTGGATAGGATAACGATTAAAGCAACAATTCCCCAGAAGTACAACATATACATTGGCGAATTTTTGTTTGGTGTCGAAGCTGGTGATCCTTTGGAGAACCCCAAAAGAAAATTTTTTATATCCTGGTTATGTCTATATTATTAATATCGATATTAATAATATCTAAACAATATATTATACATATAGGCACCAAAAGTGGACTACTTTTATTGTTGTTTTTAATAATAGGAGGAGGGTCTCAAGAAGGAAGTTCAATAAGCTTTTTATTAAGTTTACAAGTCTAAATTGAGCGTTTTCCCCAAAACGAGATTCCTTTTTTCTTTTAGGAAGGAGGTAACCAAATCTAGCTCTGGCTTTCAAGCGTGAACCAGGTCTTGGATTCGGCATTGGTTGGGCATGGCATTAGATTAGGAAGGGGCCTAAGCTAAGCCCTGAAATTGGAATGCTTTACTCTTACTCTTTGGGTTTAGGAAGAGAAAAGCACTGTTTAGCTTAGTTAGCTTAGATCCTCTTTGAGATGAAATGCGGAAAAGTCCTAATCAAAGGCGAAAGGCGCCATCCAAGCAAAGTGGGAATACCCAGCAAGATCCGACCAACAATCGAGTTCATACCCGGCTCAAGGCTTTAAAGAAGAAAGCCCAGGCTCAAGGGCCCATCTCTGTCATATTGTCAAGCCAAAGAAGAGAGAAAGTGTCTTTTGATTTTGATAAAGAAAGTGCTTTGATCCTGTGAGCAATCTAAGCCTCCCCGAAGGGGCTTATTCGCTTGTAAGCATAGAATAGACTCAATTCCGATCGTGCAGCTAACCACTGCAAGTGACGGGGGGTGGCGCCCTAACGGATCTTAAGCGGTCTGATAAGACAGATGTGAATTCTGGTTGAACCTCATGAAGCGAGGCAACAATTGTAGTCTAATTAAGTACAGTAGTAGTAGGAAAGAAAGAGGTAACACCTCGGAGTTCAACTCTCAAAACCATGAAAAAGAAGGCAAGGCCGAGACGGAGAGCTAAGCGTCCTGTGGACTTGTTGCTCCTTTCTTTGGCTTGATCTTAAGGCTAAACCCAAGGACCTTGACAAAGGGAGTGCCATAATCCAAGGGTCGATCAAGTGACTAAAAGACAAGAAAGGGAACATCGGTCAAAGGGAGTTTTAACTCCCATCCCAAGGTCAAATACCGAAGTTCAACGCAGTGGAACGAAGAGGCGAAGCCCGAGGCTTCAACGGGAGGAGCGATCAACGACTCCAATAAGAGAGGTCGACTCCTTTGCAGCGTCCCTCTACAATGACGGATCGGATACTAGGAAACGAATCAGTTCGTTTGACCGGTCCTTTCGATTGCTAAACATCATTGGATAAAAGGGCAACGGTCGGGTCCCCCAAAGAGCAGGCGCTTAAGGTAAACAAGATAAAAGAGGAAGCGGCGTGTGAATTCCATTTGCCTTTTCCTTTCCCTGCGAGCTCTTATCCAAGTGTGTTAACAGCCAATCGTGTATTGGTGACACCTTTCTTTTCCGTGTCGTATGGTCTTTTTAAGTCTGTGAACTTTCCCATCGGCATTTCACATATTGCACAGAGTGAGAACTGTTATAAGGATCCCTTTTCTTGCCCAAGGGCCATATAAAGCTCTCTGTCAAGTCACAAGGACCCGCTAATCCCATAATCGAAGGTCCTTGGACCCCCACGACTTTTAAGGGTCTCGACTTCGGGTGCCTGAAACGGAACTAACACTGCCTGCAAGTAGCGATATAGTGATAGTGAAGCTGGCAGCGAACTCACCTGGCCCTCGGCTGTAAAGGGACGAATTTAAGAGTAAGAGCCAGGAACTGCTACAAAGGGGAATGCCACTAGTTGGACTTTTTGTCACTCCAACTTAAACTGTCTTGACTGACTATAGCACGTGAAATCCTTTTGTCCAGCGCTCTTGACCTGCGTTCCGCCTTTCGTTGTAATTTTCCATGGCATTTACCTTCTTCCTCAAGGAAGGTGTCTTTACTAAGGGTTCCCCTATTTGCCACATTCTGAAGAGTGGTCCAGAGAGACTTTTAAGTGAGTGTCCCGAAATAATCTACTGAGACGCCCATCCACCTTGCAATATGGACCCCAAAGTAAACATAACTTTGCAGAGGGAGGAATGAACATGCGAAGGGTATTCCTTATAAACTACAGCTTATGTCTGCCCAGTAAAACGAAAGACAGGAGGTGGAGGTCCACGAAGGAACCGTAACAAATGTTGGAATGCACGCACGAAAACACCTCTCTATGAAATGAACGAACCATGCATGCTAAACCATCTTCGGTGAACCGTACCAACTCGGAGAATTCCTATCCCTGTTCGCCTGTCTCTTTCAAGGCCGAACCCACTGAGGACAAGCCCACAATGGAATTGCCTTAATAGCCTTCCTCTCGATACCTTTCCCAGGGTAGAGTAAAGGAATTGCTTCTCTTAAAGAGATAAGCAGAGAGAACAACCGCTTCGGATGAAGTCTACATAGTGCTTTGCACCATCACTAATGGTTTAGTTCCTCAACAAACAATAAAGAAATTCTTCTTACTGAAAGAGATTGTTCCCAGGCTGAGTGAGCCTACCCACCTCATTGAAAAGGGGATTTGCCCCACTAGGAGAAGACCCATTCTTTCTATGTTTTTGTTTAGGTGCGGGTTTTTGGCTTACCCTAGCCTAATATGATCAAATTGTATGTATACGAGGATGTGATCAATTGGTCAGGAAGATCAACAACAGTTTTTTTCATTTCTCATGAGATTGGTCATCCATGAATTCCTTCATTGAGTCCCTAGACGGGAGAGAGGAGGGTCATTGAGGGAACAAGGTAGCCGAAGGGAAGGAAACTTTTGGCTGGATCGAATCTGTCTCGTTATTTCGTATATATAGAATAGTGAGTCTGTCCTACCAGCCATGAAGCTCTCCAGTCTGCGTAGTCCGTTTCAATGCTTTTTTACCTCCTTACGAAGCAAGTCACTATTCCCGCATCAGGGACTTCTTTATCTTTCGTGGTTGGTTGGGGCCTTACCTTCTTCTTCATCTATGCCCTCAATAGTCAGGCTTTTACTTGAGTTGTTGGGAAGTGTGGTAAGCGCCGGAGCATCTGTCGATTCCTTCCGGGCTGTCTTTCTATATAGGGAATAGGGAGTGATTTCCGTTCTTGAGTGAATGGGGATCAGATGTCGTTCCGTCACTCTCTTTTCTTTCAATGGCATCCTTCTTTATCCTATTCTTGGAGCAGAAGATCGCCTCCTCTCTTCTTTGGCCTGAGCAGGTCCTACTTAAAGGCCTTGTGCGAGCACAGCAGCTTGACTGAGGCTGGCTTGAATTGAATAGGATAGGACTTGGTCATCGAAAGAATAAGTGGCTGATTCTTGGGTGAGTGTTAACGAAAGGCCTTCCCCCCTTTCCAGACTTATCTTTCAGCTTAGGACTGAATGACTTGGACAACCTTTACCCTTCTTAACCTATTTAACAGCAATCTCGGAGGTCCGGGAAAAGGATTCTATGAGACTAAGAACTCCCAAGATTTCCCTTCTTAATTAAAACTATTCGACTATGGCACCTATGTGTTTTCGAGGGCAGGCAGGAATTCAAAATTACAAAGGGGTTTCGGTAGGATTGACTTATAGCCGACCAGTCCCTGGATAGTAGAAGTTTCCGCCTTTTTCATTCCTGAGTCCTTGTAAGCTAGTTAAGAAATATAAGAAATAGAATTCCTCCCCCTATCTTTAGATTTCGCTTTATTCGCGAGTAATTTCTTATCCTTTTGGTCCCTTAATCGATGTCGGGACAGCCTCAGTGCCCGTAACAGCACTAGCAAACAAGTGAGATAGAAAGCTCTTTAGGGCCCTTTAAATAGGCTTTTATTGGGGCAATCCAAGAGTCCATTACAGCCAGCGAGCTAGTTTAAGAGAGAAGGGCTTCTATTTATCTTTGTCTTGGATCGAGAAAGAGTGATAGGTTTCAGTACTTACTAATGACATCTCTGGTGCTAATATTTTAGATCCAATTGCAGGCCTAAGGCCAGTTGCGTTCCCTGGAGATGGAGTTGGAGTCGTAGGCCCATAACCTTTTTTGCCCCTACAGTTCCAATCCAATAAACTCTTACATACCTAAGGAGAGATTCGCTATTAACAGGCGGAATCCTCTGCTTCGAGCACAGGCCCTCTATAAACTTACAGTTCTTCTTCACCACTGATAGTAACCAATTGCCCCTTTCGAGTTCCTAAGTGCTTTGACCGAACCCTACAAATTCGACACATAAGACAAGAGTTTGCCATGCCATTAAGTTCACCGATGGGTTTCTTCGGAAATACAAACCTTGAAAATCGAGAAGAGAAAGATATCCGAGTAGGAATTTGTGGATCCCGAAAAAACCTTTATGCGACACAAGAGTGAGAAGGATATTACATTTCACCTATCTATGATTGTGTCTGAGATGAGAATGAGACCAGGTCTTGTTTCAATCAACTTACGAATTCTGAATAGAGTTCTTGCGCTTGAAGCATATAAAGGCTCTTTGAGTGAAGAGGCACTAGTACTCTTTCATTAGCCCTCTTCCCCCCGGCATTCACATTCCATTTTCTTCTTCATCTCACCTATGGACTTGGAAGGAAAAGATAGCCCTTCTTCCTTATTTGCTTATTTGTTTTACGAGTGTGCTCAAGATTGGAATATTATTAGGCACCTTTTCCTGCTTATATTAAATAGGGCGAGTGTCTCAAGACCCTTGTTGTTGTGTACGGGTAATGAAATAGTTACCTTTCTTTGTGCACTTAGGAAAGAGCACTGCTAACATGAGAGCCAATCTTCTTCAATAGGGTTTGTAAGTCGTATTTCGTTATTCGAAAGCTCTATAAAAATGTATAAAATGTAACGCTTCTCGGTAAATTGTAAAAGTTTCACCGCACCAATAGCTCCCGTTTTTAAGCTTTCATTTGAATTCACAAATTGGCACAAACTCTTGACCAGGGATCTCATGAAAAGAAAGGTCCCTTCCTTCCGTTCCGATCGAAGAAGTCAAGGCTCTGTAAAGAGTCGACTGCAAGGCCTGGGAGGGGATCGACCACTAGGGAGATAGAGAGGGCTGTTCGTCTCGGCTAATCCATTAGGGGTTGAAGCTTTGGGCATAGCCCCCGGGGAGGAGTAGAGTCCAGCAACATTGAGCCCCAAAATAGAGTTTCTATTCAAATCCCTACTGAACACGGTGCCTTAAGGAGAATCCGAAGCTGGTTGCTAGCGGAAGTAGCGCGCCAAAGAGCATTCACAAAAAGAGCATTCACAAAGAAATGGTGTAAGCGAAAGGGAAGTCGCAACGGTTAGCGACTGCCCGAGGAGTTTTTCTTCTCTGATTTTCCCTTTAGAAAGGAGACAATAAGCCCGTCAACATGGAAGCTTCCGCTTTTGGCAGCTGTTAGGCAAGTGATACCGTACGCAAGTCCGGCCCTATATAGTGACGGTGCGTTAAGGCGAGTTGATGAGCTAATACGGCTGGCTTACTTTTCATATGTGGAGGCAACCTGACGTTAAGCACTGGGGCCAGCCACAAAGGAATAGGCTTGAATTAAGATATACCGTCTTTCAGCTGACCTTTCCCGCAATCAAGCTAGAAAAAAAAAGACGAATCAGTCCGAATGAGAATGAAATGGCTGACAGTAGAGTAGAACATTCATTCCCTACCGCCGCTTCCTGCTTAAAACTAAAAGCTAGTAGTGATACCTCTATTCCGCCGCCCTATCTAGTAAGAGCCTCTAAAGCAATGTTTGGCGCAATCAATAAGGGTTCGGCTTTCATTGAGGCCTTCCCTGACCTGTTAATCTTCCCACAACACAGGTGGCTTTTACTCGTCCGGGTAGGTTAGTTAAGAGAAGTGAGCGTGTACGCTGCGGCTTCAAAGTCAGGTAATGTTGCCGGGGAACTGACCTTCATTCCCATTAGGTTCTTATGTTCTGTAAGGTGAGAAGTCTTCGTCGCGGGTGAAACTTCTGACTGTTGGAGTTATGGGGGGACGGTGCAGTTGCGGAATAACCTTAAGCCCTTCGGAAGTCCTACACTTGCTCTTTCTCTTTCCGCTTCCGCTTCTTACTACTTAGATACTTTCAGCAGGTGGGGCAGCTGGCGGCAACATGGAATGCATGGTCAGCTAGCTCTTCAGGTAGGACCGCTCTGGTTGATAGCTCAGGTTCTGGTCTTGGAGCTCGAGCCGGAGACATTAAATGCTGGAAAACTGATCTATTCAATCCGCCTTGATAGAAAGTCAAACCCCTCCCCTATGGTCTTGATCCTTTCCATAGGTACTGCTCCACGGTACCAGATGTGAGTGAAAGAAGGGCTTTGCTCTAGGTCTATCTGCTCCAGATAAAAGAGATGTATGGAATGCCTCACCCGGTCAATGATGAAATTATAAACAAATATAGTCACACATGGAGATACCCTATCTGAAGGGTTCTCGGTAAGACCATACAGAAGTAGCCAAACCATAGTTCTTCCGTTGGGGTTGATCAGTCATTAGGGAAACATTCCTCAAGGCAGAGGAAGCAGTTAGTCCAGCGAAGGACCGTCGGAGTGAGCCGATTCAATGTCGTAAGGGCGTCTGTGTAACACATATCTTTGCGTCTGTTGCCAAGCCTAATATCTGAGATCTGTCCTGTGTTAGCTGCCTGTCTCTCCCTGCCCACGACATGGGTTGGGCTTAGAGTCTGTTTCTTGTCTGTAGTTTCTGTAGTTGGTGTATTCATATCTCTCCTTTGAACGGCGGGGCATATTTCTTTCTTTATAAAAGAAAGCCCTATTTTTGTTAGCTGTTAGCGCGCAGTAGCCCATCTCATGATACGGACGGAGAGAACCATTTGATATGAGTAACAATTAGTTTCCTTTCCCTTTCTCTAATAATAAGGGCGTGTGGCATTAAGAGAAAGAAGAGATCCACTCATGCATAGCTTCGACTAAGAAAAATAAGACAAGGGAGTCTTCGAAGTCGCCCTAGGTTCCGATCCACCATCGGTGAGACCCCTCTTGCTTAAGTACTGGGTCCCTTCACTAAAAGAAAGAACTCGTTGAGACTTGGTCCTTAGGCGAACCTCGTCTCTCCCTCTCTCACCTCAAGGTATGGTTTGGGCCCTGTGGTGGTGCAGAACTAACTCGATAAGATCAATAAGATTCAAGATCCATTGAATCCTCCCGTAGAGTAACCGACCTTTATTAGCCAACCTCTTCGATCGGATCCTTAAGAAAGTGGGAATGCCTCATTCTATTTGACGATCCACTCTTGAAAGCTGTGCGGCTAGAAAGAAAGATGCTTTGTATTGAATATGGACCCTTAGAAATCGCCCGTCGATTCAGAGGTGCTATGTGTGCTCTCGTTGGCGATGTGCAGCAACTCCGGATGTCCCACCACAGCTGGTCGGTATAAAGGGTGAACAGATCTCAATCTTTGTTTTCGGGCCATGTCCTTACCACCAACAGCAGTTATGCCGACAGTGGCAAGAGCTTCTTCTTGTTCTTCACTAATTGGCCTATTAAAAAGGTGAGAAACTCCTAGTGCTAATCTCTCTAAGAGCCGATTCTAGAGATCCATTTTCTCTCATGGGACATAAAGAAGATGTGAATTAGAAGCTTCCGAGGTAGGAAACAAAAAGAGGCCTGCTACTAATGAGCGAGTTACCTCATTGCAAGCAAGCACTGGTGCTACTGGCATGGCTTGAGGACTAGCCGGGGAAGAGCCATCTTAGATAGAGTCCTTGAAACGGAGGAAGGGGAAAAGGAAGAAGCTAATTACCAATTAATAATTACAAGACAGGCTATACGCCCTAATAGGATGGCACAATCCGGGAAACGAATAGAGACAGCGATAACGGGAGTTCAAGGCTGGCTTGCAGTACGAAGGTCACTCGACCAGGGGATCGACATAGAGTTGCATCGGATCCTTCTCCCTTCTTAGTCCTCCTCCTATTCCTATTTAGCTATCGGACCTTCGATTGTACAGTCTCTTTTGTATCCGCGACACCAAACTCTTAGGCAAAAAGAGTCCTTTTACATATATTGATTACCTGCCAATTAGTACTTTGACTTTATAGAGTGAGATTCACGTTGCCTGGTGGTTCTGATTAGTTGTACCGGATAAGACTTCGAACGGTCAATCGTAACAACGGTACGCATCCCATGCGGGCGGTCCTTGCCGTGTGGGGAAAGAAGAGTGACATACCAGCCAAGACTTCTTTAATCGATTAATCTCGGCCTTAGACCAGCCAGCCGAGCCAGAAGCCTCCTTTCCTTGCTTCGACTAATTACCTACTCCGGTCTCTCTAAGCCCGGAAACCGTAACTATACTCTTTCTATTTGATCAATAATCAAAATGCTTTATAAATTATGTCAGAAAGCGTCGACAACATAAGAGAAGAGCATATAGAGGAAGGGTAGCGAGTTCCAGAATGAGTACTAGTGCGCCAGAGTAGTAAATAGTGGTATTTAATATATTTCCTTTAATTAGCAGTTCCCGGAGAACCGACTGAGGCTAGTGCTAGTATACTGGCTCGTATAGTATACTCCTCCGAGTACTTTGACGAAGGCCGGGGAACATTAGCTACGAAAGAAGCAAGATACTTTACAGCCCTCCTCAAAGGAACCATGGCAAGCCACTGGAACGAACCTAATTCAAGTGACAGACAAGAAAAGCCCCAGGACGAGAGCTTCCCAAAGGAGATCAAAGACACAGTCACTCTAGTACAAGCGCCATCAGCGATTTGTTAACCGGTTGCTTTGAAGAGTCTGAGTGAGAAAGCTACTATGTCCACCCAAAAGCTCTAATTCTCGTCCGAAAGCAATAAAAGAAAAGATTAGCAAGGCTCAGGAAAACAAGTAGAAGCATATGTATGCCTTTCCGTCTAAAAGCTGCTGTGTAAAATCACGAGTTCGGACTCGGACTTTCCTTTCTATCTGCAGACTGCCTAGAGACCTCATTGAATAATCGAAAAAGCAAGCAGCACAAAATGCCTATGCCACAGCAGGATCTCATATAGTGGATTAAACACTAATATGAAGAAGTGAAGAAGAGAGTGCTATAGTCAGTCCGTGGTAAGCAGTGGATTAGGTAGAATCGGTAAGGAGCAAATAGTTCTTGAAAAGAGTAACCACTCTTTGGAGAGTGAAGAGTCGCGCTGCTGTGGTGAATCTTACTAGTAGCCACTCAACGACAGGAGGTTGTGAGGGTACACCATCCATATCCATAAGAGAGGTTTTGATAAACAGCTAAACCGGACATAAATAAGTTACACTTTAATACCCCGCGAACAAATCATGATAAGCTGCATAACCAGACAGGTAATCAGAAGTAGAGGACCGAATGAAAAGAGATGCTGAGCTTATGTGAAGGAATTCCGTATCGGACCTACTGTTAATGGATCCACCATAACTGGGGACGCTATTGTGTCTGATGGTGCCGTAGAGGAACTTCTTGCTCTAAGACTGACACTAGGACAAAGCAGCAGCAGCCACCGAAGAAGGTTTTAGGGAAAGGGGGAGAGGATGACCTATAGAATAATAAGGTAAGCATTTCAAAGTTGATTTAGGAACTTAGTGAACGAAGTCTTGAACGGAAATGCCACACACACTTCTTTCAGATAAACTATCGGTCATGTGCCTATATCCCAATGCGCTCTAAGGATTAAGCCCCAATCCTATAGGAATGGAAATACCACACTCAGATCGGTGAAGAGTGATCCTGCACACCCCCGGTTATAGATTCCTTAATAGAACTTAAACACATGCAGGAATAAGCATATAGGCCATAAGGAGGGAAATTCATTCATCTTGCTTCTCCCCAGATTGCTATGTCTTCTTCTTTCTGGGCTTACTTGCCAAGTCCAGTTCCTCTCAGTCTCTCGATTCCGCCAGGTCTCTATTCCGATGAAAGCTCAACCGGAACTGCAAACGCTAGATTCAAGTCCTTTGGTTGCCATCCACCACCAGTGGGAAAGGCAGAAGAATGAATCCATTTTTAAAATCCAATGGCTTTTCGGGCGATCCCATTTCCCTATTTGTTTATTGAGAAATCGACTTTCATTGCCTTGGGGGAAAGAAAGACTTTATGACCGCACTCTTAAAGCACTCGTTCTAGCAGATATGTCACAGCCAGTGGAAGATAGATTCCTGATATTTGACTATCGGGATTGTGACCACCCTATGAGATTGGACGGCTAAGCTAAGCACCAACTTCCGCAAGGACTGCCTTTAATGAAAACCTTGCCTTAGCCATGTGTCCTAGCTAGCTGCAATCCAAACCTAAGCCTACGAAAGCTATATGCTACAAAAAGAAAAGCTTGTGCGCATAGCTATCCTGAGAAAGAGGTTAAGCGATTGCTTCACTTATACGAATTCCGTTTCCCTCCAATCCCGACCAACAAAGAAAATAATCGATATCCAATAAGCATTCTCTCTTTTTTTCATTCCTAATAAAAGAGTATCCAATAGGATACGATGGCTGCAGAGTACACTTAACGTAAGCAGTGCCCGAAATCCGACTTATAGCCAACAAGTCAGCCGTCTCGTACTCGCTTATTCATTTATATAATAATAAACCGACCATCTGTTTTGTTATCGATCCCACTCTCCAGTCAGACTATCTACAAGCTGCACCTACCCATTAAAAAGCAGGTGCTTTTAGTAAAAGTATGAGTAGTGTTGGTCTTGTTTCGCCTTTGATCTTTCCGGCTCTAGTTCTCTACTACCAAAACAAATACCTAACTCGCTCTCAGCCCTGTAATCCCATAGCTTGCTTGCAAGGAACTGGCTTGCTGACCAGGAGAACTAGATCTTTAGAAAGAGAGTTACTATTGGAATAAACACTAGGTCAACCTAAGATAGGTCTGCATCGGGTATCTATTCAAACAGCTTAAACTCCTAAGTAAAAGAAAACCACTTTTTCCCTACGCACCAAGAAGGCATCTCCACTGGCAATCGTGGTCAAATTCCCCAACCAATAGTTGAGGGAACTCATCTTTCTTTTCTGCTGGGCATAAATAGATTTATATTGTGGAAGAACCACCGGAAAGTCAAAATAGATTGGATCCCATAAAGACAGCCTGCCTACTTCCTGGACTGGAACAGCACATACACAGGCTAACCGATCAAAACCAGAGAATCATAGAAAAGCTTCCAAAGCCCTATCTCGTGTCAAGTCAAAATCTCCTCTCCCCCCTGCCCCTTCCCACCGAACTGATTGCCGACTCCAAGACCTGTAATTGGAATACCGACTATCCGGGTATTAGTGCCAAGGTAAAGGCAAAAGAAAAAAACTCACTTTCTATGCGGGCGGGTCCTTAGAAAGAAAGGTCAAAGTTTGTAAAGTAGTACGCCCGGTTCACGAGGTTCTATCACAGCAGAAAAGATCACAGCTTCTACTGTAACACTGGCTACGAGAGCAGTAAGAGCTGATACGATCACATTTGAGAAGTCTCACTGGCCCTCCTTAGCTAGTCTTATGCCATTCGTGCCCTACGACTAGTAGTCCTTTCTCTTATTATACGACGATAGCACTCGCAAATCCCACTAACAAGCGATTCTATACCAGCAGATTCAATAGTACCGGAGTCATTTCCATTAAACCTTCCACCAAGAACTGATTCAATAGCTGCGCTTACGGATAGTTGACCAAGAGCCTCTACGATCAGATCTGCAGCGGAAATGCCATTAACATTAAAAGCGGGTAGGCAAACAACGGTTATTCTCGAAGCAGTGGGAACAGTAACAGCGGCAAGGGTTATTACCAACACTGGGTATTCCATAGCCAGGGATGAAATACCAGCTTATTCCCCCAAAAGCAAGAGCGGATAAGAGTACTCAAGCAGCGGCAGCATTCACAGCAGATTCAATAGCTGCCTATTCTTTCACAAGAACCATGGCATGAGATGCCTCTTCCTTCGCCGAGTAGGGGGATTTCCTTTAGCACAACCAATTGTTAGCCCTTTATCTGGAAAAAGCAGGAAGAAGGGAGGAAAATCCGCATCAAGAGGACAGTCATCAGTCCCACAGCACTCTTGCTATTGATCGGATTAACTCTTTCGTAAAATTAAGAAGAATGCGAACAGGGGATTCGAGAACAGTAATTAGAGTCACTGCTGATTCTCTAGCTGCCAAACTACTATTCCTCGTCAATTTCATTGCCTTAATGGCATCAGCGCTAAAGCCCTTTCTTCTTTACTTGCACAACCCAGTCTTGCTAACAAAGGAGAGCGCACCCTCACTTAACTCCCTTTTGAATGTGCAGCCTATGATGATGAAATTGGCTTGGATTCAATAGCAGCTGAGTCAATAGCACCGTAGTCAAGGGATGCGGATTCGAGAGCAGTCTTCTATCAAACAGCGGATAAGATCACAGCGGATACGATTCCGGCCTGCATCAATAGCATTTATTTTTCTTCTTTAAGAAAGACCACCTATTCGAATTCTCAAAGAGCTACTTCTATACGTGCGCGGGTGTGGCGAGATTCTACTGTTGATTAACGTCCTTCAAAGAGCTTATTCTTTCAAAGAGCCTAGTTGTCTACATCAACAGGAAAGAAAGGAAAAAGGTAAGGCGCATTCTATAACAGCTGTTATTCCGTCAACAGGGGATTCTTCCACCGTCTTTGTCCTAACAGCAGATTCATTGGCATCTTCTTCTCCTCCTCTGCTCCTGAAAATGCTATTGCTACTTTTTCTGATTCAATTGCTGCGAAAAGAGCTCCTTGCTTTGATTTGACGGGGATATCTTAACAATGTTAATTGCCTTCCTTTGGACAGTAACTATGTCACTTGCTTTCACTAACATCGGATATTCCGGTTATCCCGCTAAAGAGCCTTCTTTATCCCGGGCCGACAAGAATAGCTGATTTGTCCTAAGAGCCGTTATCCCGCGATGAGAAGGTAGATATGGAACCTAGTCTCCAGAGATGTCCCTGTCCCTGCCCTTTCGATTTTTTCTATGCCATTTGATCTTTCTTGTCTTTTCTTATCTGCATCCGAGGATTCTCCAGCTCTAAGCCATCTTATTTACAAGGATTTCATCGACTTGAGAGCATCAAGGACTTCATCCTCGGACATTAAGGCAGTCTTACTGAAAGCTGGGGATTCCTTCCCCCTCAAAGCCTAGATCTTCTTCACGTGCACATTTGCAAACTACCCCTTCTATTTAATAAGGCAAATTTGCTTCATTCTGACCTATCCCAACAGTAAGAGCAGATTCTAGAGCAAGTGACATCCCTCCTTCCACAACAAAGGGATATGCGAAATAGCTAGATTCTCGAAGACCGTAGTCAATAGCTGCGGATTCTGCCTGAAACCCTTAAAAAATTATTATTGCATCAGTTCCTCTAGCGGCCTCTTCTGGGGCATCCATTTAATATCCCTTTCTTGCAGCAACAGGGCATTTGAAACAAACAGGGCATTCTGGGCATTCATGTCCACCCTCTTCTTCGTCAAGACCAGTGACAGCTACTCACGAGATGGCAAATGGTTGAAAGTCAAAAAGTAAAGCAGGAAAGACAGTAAGAAAGGCACTAAGACTAATGGCACTAATGCCGCTCTGAAGTGAAGCAACCCCTTATTCTTCTTCATGTGCACAAGCCTTTGCTTTCAGCTCTGCCAAAGCTGTTATTCCGACAACAGCTAGAACAGTAGCTGGGGATTCGATTGCAGGTTTGATTACCCTAACAGCCTTCTCGAGCAACCTACTCTAGCAGCTCCTTCTGGGCATCTACTAGTGTCCTCGGCACAAAAAAAGCTTATTCAAAAAAAAAGAATTGATAGAGGAAGATGAATGTGCAATGAAATTGCAATTGGATGGTTGTACTGCTACTGCTTCCTTTAGCTGCTCCGGTATCGGCATCGGCAGCATTCACAGCTGAGCTGATTCTATCACTCTCACTTGCAGCCTAGCCTGTAACAAGAACCTTGGCATGAGATGCTTCCTGTACTGCTCCTGTCTAGCAAAGAGCCACAAAGATCGTAGCGTGTCTACTATTGCTATTGAAAAAACCTCCTCCTCATATAAAGTCAGAAGTGCCATTTAGTAGCACTCATGGGATCTGGTCAACAAAGGTGTAATTATTCAGTCAGTCGGGCAAACCCTTTCGAAAAGGATCCAAGGGAGGCGAGAGAAGAAGTGTTGTTTGCAAGCGAACCCAATAATGCCACGAGGCGGAGATCCGATCGATGAGACCTACACCCACTGGAAAAAGGAATAATATACAATATACCTTGCCAGACTTTCCCTTTCCGCTAGCAAGTTTTAAATAGATGAATTAAGGAAGTGAGCTCTCCCGGCAAGTAGGCAAGCCGAGTCTTCAAGCAGTGCTTTTAAGTTCCTCTAGACCGGTATAAGTCGTTGTCCTTACTAAGGAGGTATGGGCCCTATGGTTCATTTATATTCTGGTAGGTCTTTATCGTCCCCTGAGGGAATCCCCTGCATATCGAGTGATAAGGTAAAGCCCATAAGTTGAAGTTGTAGTGCTTCGCCCTATCAATCTGTATATATGGTTACCAGTGATCTAGTTCTAGTCGTAAGCCCTGCCCTTAAGACTAGCTCTCCCAGGAGAAGAGATTTCTATTGTATTTTTCCCTACCTTTCTTCTATGATACTTCATTAGCCCTCCAACTTCCACTCCTACTGAAACAGGCTCGCCAGGAGAGTAGGGAGAAGAGATTTTATTAGGACTGGACTAAAAACTCGTAAAGACCTCATAGGGAAACCTCGTATCCAATCCGCCGATGAACTGGAGCTAGATAGGCTTAAAACTGGACTCCTACCTTAAAAAGCAACCCCAACTGACGGAAAAGGGGAACCCCCTATAATATAAGGGCAAAAAACGAAAACTTCCACATGGGCAGGGGCAACTACGACCCACTCCTATTGCGGCTACACTGGCTGTAACAGAACTCGGTTGGGAAGACACTGACGATTAGAAGTACATCTTTCCTTTGCTTTGATTGCTGGAACTTTACACATGCGCGGAACTATGCTCGATTAAAGGAGGTCTTTGCTTTTTTCCCTCCTAACTATCTTCCTAAGGTAAGAATGCCTAGACTATCTTTTTACTAAGGATATAGGTATGGTTTAAAGTCTATTCACTTTTGGCCTTATACACAGCTCTCTGCAAATAACAAAAGGGAAAGTGGGGATCCCCCTTGCCGTATCCCGAGCGAACTTCTGATAAACCATTGCAAGAAGGTAAATACATCTGGCAGCAAGGAAGATTGTGAACCCCAACGGAACGGGCATTTTCGGGGACTAGCCCGCTTCCCATTACTAAAGAGGGCAATTCCTCGCACATAATTAAGGGAGCCATTGAAAGGTGACTAAAAGACCAGAAACGGGGACTACCCGAGCTAATGATAGAGGCAAGAACACTTTCCGGCCGGGCCTTACTATAACCAACCTCACAGATCCCACTCAATCTTTTACACCGATGTATCGTACTCTCTCGACCAGGTCATCATAAGAAAATGCTGCTAAATCTTTCCGAAGTGAGAGAAGGAGGGAAGGCGCGCTACAACTAACATAACAGCCAGCTGAAAAACGTTAGCTAGCTAGGCTAGCGCGCAATGGCTTTCTCTGAGAGGGGCTCGCTTCTTCAAGCTCCGCCCAACCTATACAAGGTGCTGCTCGCTTTCTCTCAGCCACTAGTGGCTTATGTAGTGGTCGGCATTCCTACGTGCTCCTCCTTGCCCCCCTACTTAAGAATCCAAAGGTGACCCTTAAAAAAGGATGTTGTCGTGACGCTTTGGTTACGAAGGTTACCGGGGTCTAGGTTTATGGATGGATTCAGTCAGCGAAAGTCCCTCAAACTCAATCAATATTAACAATATGTCGTGACCGGGGTTTATTTTGTCAGAAAAGAAAGTAGGTTTCGGGGGTTCATTGATTAGTACACCTCCGGTGCTGGTAAGGTCGGGACTGTGGTCGTCCGTCTCCGGTTTGCCGGCCGATAAGATCTCTGAGATTGACCAGCCAGCTGGGTTGGTTTGGCTATTCCTTTCTATCTATTGAAAAGGAGTCCGCTGTCTGCGCGAGTCACCTTCTTCTAGGCTCCGAGTCACCTTCTTCTAGGCTCCGCTGGACGACACGGCATTCTCGTTCAAATATAGGCCGGCCGTACTTGTGATGGTTCCCAAGGATCCAATATGACCACTTAGGTCTACGTTGCCACGATATTGTTTTATGGAAGCGGGCGGGCTGTTAGAAGTTCGGCCCGGTTTTTTTTGGTGTCGTAGGGGAGGGATTGACCTTTCTAACGCATATTCAGTCGTACCGGCATGGCCCCACGGATTTGTTTTCGATCGGAGCATCAAGCAGCGCAACCCGGTTCTACTTGACTAAGCCCCGTG